>NC_134828.1:13905362-13958224 GCF_004210375.1 Tachypleus tridentatus
CAAACATTTATATTTAAACAACAAGCAATTGCTAATTTATAAATTATGAACACTTAAAAAAAGATTTTGTGGTAGTAACTTGTGGTTAAAAACAAGACAAGTGTATCAAGTGTATTTATCAACTCAAGAATTATTTCTCACAAGTAAAGAAAATATAAATATGAAATTTTTTAAATGCCAAACACTTGTTTTCATTCTTTCAACTAATATGTTAATGTTATCCTCTTCTTTTCAAATCTGACACTTTATTGGAATTGTAAAAGAAGTAAAAACTCACTGCCTATTCAGTATACACCTTAACTTATAATTAAAGTAGATGCTGGAATTGCAATGATAATGGGATAATATTACATCAAACTCTGATACTCACCCTAGGAAAATTGCATTGTAATTTAAACCTAGGCTTGGCATAGATGATCTAATACAGATAATGGAAAAGATGCCCTCCTCATAGCATGGATTTAAGTGCTACACAAAATTTGAGGTAGCATCTGGTTCATCAATGACCTTATTTTTTCAGGTAGTGCAGAAAGTATATCTTTTCAACATAGAACACTTGTAGTCTCTAAAACCTAATGATATAATTCTGAGTCATACCAGGTCCTGCAGTAACTTTTTTGTTAGCTTGTTGAATTAATAGTACGTTAACAACGAACACATACACTACATATACAGTCAACAAATGTTGAGAAATCACACAAGGAGAAATGTGTTCAGTTCATACTGCATAGCTACTTACAGACATGTACACACAGGCTAGCCAATGACATTTGATAGTAACATCTGACATTTATTGGTGCAAGGTTCCCACATCTTGCACAGAATGGCGAGGTCCATGATGTGTGAAAAAAGCAATCCATTATTACCATTGATTTCTGTGATACACAAAAGCACTAGAATGTACTTTCAGTGTCTACTGGATGGGCATCTGGGCAAGTCTTGTGCAGTACTTTAAATGATGATGGTAAGCTGCTGAGTTCTGGACTATAACTTTGTTCATCTTTAACTTTGGTAACCCTTACAATGAGATTGTAAGAGTCTGCTGGAACATGTTTAAAGACTTGTGTGTACTTTGGAGATTATGCCAACACTGCATGGCATGTCCATACTGATCATTTGGAAAGGTTGGTTGTGGGAAAATACAGCAATGCACTTTTTCTAGTTGGATTGTCAATAAGTCATTGAAGTTGTAAATTGTAATGGGTAGGTTTTAAAGTAACGTTGCAAGCCATTTTGTCCACGTTCCATATTGCATGACTTGAGTCTATAACTGTCTAATAATGAACACATTATCATGTAATTAGTACAAAAGTCAGCAGGTTCATTCAAATAATACATACATGTATTGTGTAAAATAGTAGCAAATTCAATGAAGTAGCAATACAGGAAATACTGTAAGTATTTATAGATAAGTGTTAGCAAATCAATGAGAATAATAGATTCATACATCGTTATTATTTAGTAAAAGTCAGCAGGTTAATTCTAATTATACTTGTTAAACATGTGTCAACTATTTAATAAAGGAAGATAGTAAAAAAAAACAAAAAATCAACTATTTAATAAAGGAAGATAGTATGGGTAAAACAAAACATGTGTCAACTATTTAATAAAGGAAGATTGTATGGGTAAAACAGAACATGTGTCAACTATTTAATAAAGGAAGATAGTATGGGTAAAACAAAACATGTGTCAACTATTTAATAAAGGAAGATAGTATGGGTAAAACAGAACATGTGTCAACTATTTAATAAAGGAAGATAATATAGGTAAAACAAAACATGTGTCAACTATTTAATAAAGGAAGATAATATGGGTAAAACAAAACATGTGTCAACTATTTAATAAAGGAAGATAGTATGGTAAAACAGAACATGTGTCAACTATTTAATAAAGGAAGATAGTATGGGTAAAACAAAACATGTGTCAACTATTTAATAAAGGAAGATAATATGGGTAAAACAAAACATGTGTCAACTATTTAATAAAAGGAAGATAGTATGGGTAAAACAAAACATGTGTCAACTATTTAATAAAGGAAGATAGTATGGGTAAAACAAAACATGTGTCAACTATTTAATAAAGGAAGATAGTATGGGTAAAACAAAACATGTGTCAACTATTTAATAAAGGAAGATAGTATGGGTAAAAACAGAACATGTGTCAACTATTTAATAAAGGAAGATAGTATGGGTAAAACAAAACATGTGTCAACTATTTAATAAAGGAAGATAGTATGGGTAAAACAGAACATGTGTCAACTATTTAATAAAGGAAGATAGTATGGGTAAAACAAAACATGTGTCAACTATTTAATAAAGGAAGATAGTATGGGTAAAACAGAACATGTGTCAACCTATTTAATAAAGGAAGATAGTAGTATGGTAAAACAAAACATGTGTCAACTATTTAATAAAGGAAGATAGTATATGGTAAAACAAAACATGTGTCAACTATTTAATAAAGGAAGATAGTATGGGTAAAACAAAACATGTGTCAACTACTTAATAAAGGAAGATAGTATGGGTAAAACAAAACATGTGTCAACTATTTAATAAAGGAAGATAGTATGGGTAAAACAAAACATGTGTCAACTCATTTAATAAAGGAAGATAGTATGGGTAAAACAAAACATGTGTCAACTACTTAATAAAGGGAAGATAGTATGGGTAAAACAAAAAACATGTGTCAACTATTTAATAAAGGAAGATAGTATGGGTAAAACAAAACATGTGTCAACTACTTTATAAAGGAAGATAGTATGGGTAAAACAAAACATGTGTCAACTATTTAATAAAGGAAGATAGTATGGGTAAAACAAAACATGTGTCAACTATTTAATAAAGGAAGATAGTATAAGTAAAACAAAACATGTGTCAACTATTTAATAAAGGAAGATAGTATGGGTAAAACAGAACATGTGTCAACTATTTAATAAAGGAAGATAGTATGGGTAAAACAAAACATGTGTCAACTATTTAATAAAGGAAGATAGTATGGGTAAAACAGAACATGTGTCAACTATTTAATAAAGGAAGATAGTATGGGTAAAACAGAACATGTGTCAACTACTTAATAAAGGAAGATAGTATGGGTAAAACAAAACATGTGTCAACTATTTAATAAAGGAAGATAGTATGGGTAAAACAAAACATGTGTCAACTATTTAATAAAGGAAGATAGTATGGGTAAAACAAAACATGTGTCAACTACTTAATAAAGGAAGATAGTATGGGTAAAACAAAACATGTGTCAACTATTTAATAAAGGAAGATAGTATGGGTAAAACAAAACATGTGTCAACTATTTAAATGGGAAGATAGTATGGGTAAAACAAAACATGTGTCAACTATTTAATAAAGGAAGATAGTATGGGTAAAACAGAACATGTGTCAACTATTTAATAAAGGAAGATAGTATGGGTAAAACAAAACATGTGTCAACTATTTAATAAAGGAAGATAGTATGGGTAAAACAGAACATGTGTCAACTATTTAATAAAGGAAGATAGTATGGGTAAAACAGAACATGTGTCAACTACTTAATAAAGGAAGATAGTA
The DNA here is from genome assembly GCF_004210375.1 of Tachypleus tridentatus. Lineage (NCBI taxonomy): Eukaryota > Metazoa > Arthropoda > Merostomata > Xiphosura > Limulidae > Tachypleus > Tachypleus tridentatus. The sequence goes on from NC_134828.1 coordinate 13,908,920, forward strand.
TGGGTAAAACAAAACATGTGTCAACTATTTAATAAAGGAAGATAGTATGGGTAAAACAAAACATGTGTCAACTATTTAATAAAGGAAGATAGTATGGGTAAAACAAAACATGTGTCAACTATTTAATAAAGGAAGATAATATGGGTAAAACAAAACATGTGTCAACTATTTAATAAAGGAAGATAGTATGGGTAAAACAGAACATGTGTCAACTATTTAATAAAGGAAGATAGTATGGGTAAAACAAAACATGTGTCAACTATTTAATAAAAGGAAGATAGTATGGGTAAAACAGAACATGTGTCAACTATTTAATAAAGGAAGATAATATGGGTAAAACAAAACATGTGTCAACTATTTAATAAAGGAAGATAGTATGGTAAAAACAGAATATGTGTCAACTATTTAATAAAGGAAGATAGTATGGGTAAAACAGAACATGTGTCAACTATTTAATAAAGGAAGATAGTATGGGTAAAACAGAACATGTGTCAACTATTTAATAAAGGAAGATAGTATGGGTAAAACAGAACATGTGTCAACTATTTAATAAAGGAAGATAGTATGGGTAAAACAGAACATGTGTCAACTATTTAATAAAGGAAGATAGTATGGGTAAAACAAAAAAACATAGTATGTCAAAACACTATTTAATAAAGGAAGATAGTATGGGTAAAACAGAACATGTGTCAACTATTTAATAAAGGAAGATAGTATGGGTAAAACAGAACATGTGTCAACTATTTAATAAAGGAAGATAATATGGGTAAAACAAAACATGTGTCAACTATTTAATAAAGGAAGATAGTATGGGTAAAACAGAACATGTGTCAACTATTTAATAAAGGAAGATAGTATGGGTAAAACAAAACATGTGTCAACTATTTAATAAAGGAAGATAGTATGGGTAAAACAGAACATGTGTCAACTATTTAATAAAGGAAGATAATATGGGTAAAACAAAAACATGTGTCAACTATTTAATAAAGGAAGATAGTATGGGTAAAACAGAAGAAACTAACTTATCTGTCATCACCATGTCACAAAATTTTTAACTTTCAAGAATACATTTAAAGTTACATTTTTAGCTTTTCCAACATCACAATGGCTTACAACAAATACAATATGACACACTCAATATTATGTATTATTTCAATATATAAAACATTTCTGCCTTTCATTATTTGTATAGTATAGGATGTTGGATAAGTTCAGGAGCATTGTGAAATTTATCGACATGTAAATAACTGCTTGTGTTCAACAAGCAGAAAGAAGAGTATTACAGAAAGAAAGCAGTATTACAGAGCAGAACATATTTGTAGATGTTATTAAAACATTAGAATCAACAGAAAGCTAACTACTTAGATAAGAACTAAGTAGTTAGCTTAAAATAAATATTTAAATTGACAAACTGATTAAAAATATTTACTGTTACAATACATTACATGCCAGAAACATATAACAAGTAATGAATATGTGGGCCTTAAATCATTAGTTTAGGGTCATCACATTTAACACTGTTTACTATGCACAAAAACAACACTGCAAAATTACTCTTACATATTTAAAACTAAGAGGGTTGGGTAAAGGTTTACACATATAATCAACGAGAGAATACTACCCTCACCTTTAATTCATAATATTTCAACACTAGATCCCACAAATGCATCATTCTGGATACTGCTGTTCCTGATCGTATAGGAAAACAGCCGACTGGAACAAGACTAGTGCTCTGTCCTATCTGAAATTGTATAATCCACAAGATCAGCTACGAATTAACAGTACATTTATTTTCTTATGATCAAAATACATAAACGACTGTTTATTGTATCTTTGTTATTATACCAGAGTCAGTCAGTTTGACAAATTGTTTAGGTACTTAAGACTTCAAGAACTAAATGTGATCATTAGCAGTTGCTTTCTATTACCATTGGAGCCAAACCAAACTTTACAGAATCAAAAAACAAAGACAGAAAATTATATTAACATAAATCAATGACACTGCCATCCACTCCAATAAAGAACTTGTAAATAAACAAAACCATTTAAAAGTCACGCAAAACTGTTTCACCAACTACACAATAAACACGTATAATCTAGATTTCTCCTTCACAAAGTGTACTGCTTGGACTGATTCTTCAACATTTTATTTTGTACATTACATACAAGAAAATTCAAATGATTCTCACTTACAGGCATTAACCCATGTTGTAATAAATCCCTTATGGCACAGGCCAGATCTTTTCTTACAGCTGCTGTTAACTTTTCATTACAGAAAATTGCTGGAGTCTAAATGAAAGAGAATACTAAACTTGTATGATAAAAACCTGTGACCACCAGTACTCAGAGTTTAATTAATGTGATAAAAACTTGTGACCACCAGTACTCGGAGTTTAATTAATGTGATAAAAACTTGTGACCACCAGTACTCAGAGTTTAATTAATGTGATAAAAACTTGTGACCACCAGTACTCAGAGTTTAATTAATGTGATAAAAACTTGTGACCACCAGTACTAAGAGTTTAATTAATGTGATAAAAACCTGTGACCACCAGTACTCAGAGTTTAATTAATGTGATAAAAACTTGTGACCACCAGTACTCAGAGTTTAATTAATGTGATAAAAACTTGTGACCACCAGTACTCAGAGTTTAATTAATGTGATAAAAACTTGTGACCACCAGTACTCGGAGTTTAATTAATGTGATAAAAACATGTGACCACCAGTACTCAGAGTTTAATTAATGTGATAAAAACTTGTGACCACCAGTACTCAGAGTTTAATTAATGAATGAGCGATTACTATAGATAGAACAATGATACCTACATCTTCAGAATCACTCGTGTAATCACTATCAATGTTCTGTGGTTCTTGCTGAGCTGCTAAATCAGCAACTTTGGTGATAGCAACTTCTAAGTTCGCTCGCAGGTCTCTGTTGAAAAGAAATTTATGTAATCAAGCATTAATAGGTACATACTTAATATTTTCTTTTGTATTATAGTAAGTACGTCAAACTATTTAATGATGTGGTATGTGATGGTGGATATAGAAAAAAATTATATGCATTGAAAAACAAAGGGGGGGGGGTAAAAGGCCCTTTTACACAAAAATTTAAAATTAGCATATGATTAATCTGATACAAAAATATTAAGTGATAAAGGTGTTGTATTGACACATCATGATATGATATTAATAGTAAAATTCTGCCTGCAAGCTTAACCCTATAGACTCTACATCCATTTTTAAACTTCTTCCTCCATGGTACTGCATTATATTCGAAATGTAATTGAACCACTTGAGAATCAATGTATTTTAACAAAATTACATCAAAACCAGAAATTAAAACTGCAGTTTTTGCTGTCCCATGATCTGCTCGTGGTTATAATTCTCAGCTTTCAAGAGCTCATGTCCAAGAAATTGAGTATCTAATATAGACTACTGTTTGAAGAAGACTGAAATCCAACATACAGTGGTATTTTAATACCATACGGGAATCCTTCAAGAGTTTTACCTAGAGGTAACAATTGTAAGTTTTCATGCAAAGTTGAAGCTATGTTGCTAAGTGAGTTTGAACTTCAATAGCATGCTTATAATCAACACAAAGAGAAGATTTTCTGCTAATTTTCTACTTAGGTAAAGAGACATTACCAGTGTATGGTCTTGTATGTATGAAATACTAAAGCTTAGTCCATTGTCAAGAATGGGTTCCCCTAGCATTTGGCCATACTTTATTGTTTTATACATATTAGACTGACAAGAAGTTAAACTGTATTTAGGTTTCACTTTTACATTTTTATTAGTTATGTATTATTTGAAATTTAGAATGCATATTTGAATTTTTTTTTATTTATTTAAAGTTTGACTTCTTGTCTCTTGGATCGTGAAAGCTCATGAACACAATATGTATATAAACACAATTTTGTTTTTCAATGAGTCTGTGAATGAAGTCTATCTGTTTTGAATTTTGCACAAAGCTACTCGAGAGCTATCTGTGCTAGCAGTCCCTAATTTAGCAGTGTAAGACTAGAGGGAAGGCAGCTAGTCATCACCACCCATTGCCAAGTCTTGGGCTGCTCTTTTACCAATGAATAGCAGGATTGACCATCACATTATAATGTCCCCACGGCTAAGAGGACGAGCACGTTTGCGCGACGGGCATTCAAAGCTGCGACTCTCAGATTATGAGTCGAATGCCTTAACCCGCCCGGCCATGTCAGGTGAGGAATGAAGTCTGCCAAAATAAGTTCGTAAAGCCTTGAAGGCATCAGATGATGTACTGTTAGAAACAGTGAAAGATGAAGAATATGAAAGGCAAATTAAAAACAGACTATAAGTGAAAAAAAATAAAACAAGATTAGCACATAACAAGACAGTGTTTAAAAATCCTTTTACAAAGAATTGAAAGGTATGTATATATTTGTTTGCTACTTTTAAACATTTTATTACATAGTAAGTTGTTGATAACAGAGTTAGTGATATAGTAGAGAAAATATAAACATTTACTTTAAAACGTTTAATAATAATTCTACGAGGTTCTAAATATTATATAAATGAAATGTGAAAACTATAAAATAAAAAACAGTACTTTTATACTTTATATAAAAATCACCTTGCAGGTGAACTATTGAGAGTGCAGGGAAAAAACTAGGTTAATAAAATAAAGTTTAATATTGTATTTTTCTAAAACTACACTTTTAAAGATGTTCTTGGGAAACTTCAAATACATTTCACCCACTAGTTTTATTTTTGAAACGAAATATAAAGATAGCAATGTTAGGTGCTATTGGTCACGTCACTTAGTGCATGCATAGTTAATTCATGTTGTTTATCAGTTAGTTTATGTGTTTACTTGTGTGATGGAAGTAACATGCAGCAAATTTTATCATGTACAGCACACAAACAGTCTTTAGTTAACGTCAGTTTATAAAATATTGTTTTAGGGTTATTTTAATTTAGATCTTTGTTTGCCAGAGCGCCTGTTATGATGTGATGATGGTGACAATATTTCAAGATTTTATATAAAGAACCAAGTACATAATAAAAAAGACTAAACAGAGTTAACCCGTTTAGTGTTGGTTACTGTATCTGTTTGTCAATAATCAATTTAATCAGTATGTTTGTTATCTATCAATTAGAGATGAAATTTTGTAAGTTTATAAATAAGTTAGGCATAAGGTAGTTTCAGGTTTTCTGTTGTTTGTGAAGTTAGGCCTACCAGTGAATGTAGCAACTGTTTATGAAGTAGTAAATTTAACTTGTTACATGGATTTTGTGTTTTTCTGAAGCATTATCAAACTTAACATTTTTTAAAAAGGATCCAGTTCCTGGGACCAACATCATAACCATTTTGTATTTGTTACAGTTTTCACGCTACAGTTTTTTAAATTAATATGCTCACAAAGTTTGACAGATTATCAGTAAATATTAAAAAGTTTTCATATGCACTATATCAGAATTTTTTTTATTAAGTCTTAAGGTTTGTTAAACAACGTTTTTCTTGTGCTTTTTATATTTTTGCTCATTGCCCATTCAACACGTAAAATAAGTTTCATTTTAATATTAAAAATAGTTTTATGCATAAGCAAATTTTCAAATTTCATTTGCAAAATCCTTATAATGTCCAGGTAGTTTTATCAAATGTTTCTTAAGAAAAAAAACTTCATTTCAATTATTACAAATTGTATACATTTACAGATTATTACTGTTCACAAACAAGTTCTAAAACTTGTTTTTCTGACAACATAGAATAGTAAATATAGAAACAAAACAGACAATTATCTCTTCTAGTAGTTACAATCTTTGTACTTGATTGTAAGCCACTTGTAGCTTGCTAGGCCTAAAGACATTTTGCATATGAAGGATGCAAAACAAGATTTGTTAAGGTTTTAAACATGCATTTGAATAACTGAAAATTCAAAAATTACTTCATTGATACCACAGAATTTCATTTGTAATTTATCATGTTCAATAGCTAAGCTGAATTGTTATCTAAAGAAATATTAAATATTGACCACACACTATAGAATCAACTTACTAACAAAAAGTCTGTCTGAAAAGAGAGAACACTGTTGCATTTAAAAATAGCTGAGAAAAGTTAGAGCATCTGACTGGTTATTCATGTCATATATTAAAGTGCATGTATATAAAGGACTGTTTCCAAAAAATGGAAAGAAATGAGTGGGGCCACTGCACTTCATTCATTATGTAAGCCGTATCTCAGCAAATTGAAAATATACATTTATTTCCTATTCTAGCATTGTATATTATACAGGGTGTTCAAAAAGTCACTGTGCAGTTTTGTAATCATATGTCTATTCAGTCTATTTCAAGCCAGCAACTGATTGCGGTGTTTAGAAACAAAATAAGAAGGATCCAAGCCTGTATTGATGCCAACGGGAGTAACTTTCAACATTGTTTATAATTGTCATTCATATTTACCTCCTGTATTCTATATTGAAACATGTCTGTTAATAAATATGTAAGTGTACAGTGACTTTCCAAAAACCTTGTAGCTTGTCAATATTTGTTATTTGAGTTCCTAATTCACAAAAAACTACAGACTTTGTATTCTGAAACTGGACATATTTAAATTTAACCAGTACTGAATTCGACATATCATGTAACACATAAAAATCAATGTTTGTGTATTTGTTCATTTAATATTTACTTTTAAATTAATAAATTAAATGATGTATAATAAGAAAATCTGAAGTACAATCTGTAGTTTGATACCAAAAGTAAGGATATAATTTCATAAAATAACAGTTCAATAAAATTTTGAATGCAAGTCAACAAACATAATAACACGGCCTCTGACTCATGACTCATTGAGACAGGTTTAATACAACAGTATATTTTATAAATTTATAATTTAAAGATATATTGAGAATGATAATTTAACATTTCATGGGTTACCTAATAATGTTAATAATTTCTCTGCCTATGACAGTACACTGATTAACAAAATGATTTCCTAAACATGTAGACACAATGACATACCCCAATGGTTTCCTTCTCTGTCTTTTTTTCAGCATGTTCTTATGGAAATTCTTATCTCCACAACCAAACTGAGCTAATGTGAACATGTGCAACAACATCAAGGCTCTCCTAATGATTTTTACACCTCTGTTATTCATATCCTAGAAACAAAATTCCTCTTTGAATTGAACGAACATGTTTGGTACACAATTTGATCTTCAAGTATTATAATGCAAAACCATTAGGCATGTTACTTATAATATGAGCAGATAATATGATTTTAGTATTAACAATCATAAAACAGAGATGTCAGTATAAGCTATCACAGTATCAGAATATTCCAGATTTAAACATCATGGTACAAAGAGATTTTAGTTTTAACTATCACGTTACGGTGATATATCACTTTTGACTTAATGGCACAAAAGACACAAGTGTCAACTGTCATGGTATAAAAATAATTAAATACTAACTCTTTCGATAAAGATTTCGACAATGTGACCAACCTTTTAACCATAAAGTAACCATCATAATTTTCATACAATAACTTTTAATATAGTAAATGTATCTTCATAAAAGTTGGTAACCTTTCAAACAAACGTAAAATCTTTTAAACACAAAAAATCAAATTCTTTAAGTATTTTTATTAAAGATTTGTCTGTGAATATACAGAGTCAATTTATTTGTCATATGTCAGTTTATGACATAACACACATACCACTATGTGTAGCTAGTGTAACCATATTTAATGACATAACACACATACCACTATGTGTAGCTAGTGTAACCATATTTAATGACATAACACACATACCACTATGTGTAGCTAGTGTAACTATATTTAATGACATAACACACATACCACTATATGTCGCTAGTGTAACTATATTTAATGACATAACACACATACCACTATGTGTAGCTAGTGTAACTATATTTAATGACATAACACACATACCACAATGTGTAGCTAGTTTAACCATATTTAATGACATAACACACATACCACTATGTGTAGCTAGTGTAACTGTATTTAATGAAATAACACACATACCACAATGTGTAGCTAGTGTAACTATATTTAATGACATAACACACATACCACTATGTGTAGCTAGTGTAACTATATTTAATGACACAACACACATACCACTATATGTAGCTAGTGTATCTGTATTTAATGACACAACACACATACCACTATGTGTAGCTAGTGTAACCATATTTAATGACATAAACACACATACCACTATGTGTAGCTAGTGTAACCATATTTAATGACATAACACACATACCACTATGTGTAGCTAGTGTAACTGTATTTAATGACATAACACACATACCACTATGTGTAGCTAGTGTAACTGTATTTAATGACATAACACACATACCACAATGTGTAGCTAGTGTAACTATATTTAATGACACAACACACATACCACTATGTGTAGCTAGTGTAACTATATTTAATGACATAAACACACATACCACAATGTGTAGCTAGTGTAACTATATTTAATGACACAACACACATACCACAATGTAGCTAGTGTAACTATATTTAATGACATAACACACATACCACAATGTGTAGCTAGTGTAACTATATTTAATGACATAACACACATACCACAATGTGTAGCTAGTGTAACTATATTTAATGACATAACACACATACCACAATGTGTAGCTAGTGTAACTATATTTAATGACATAACACACATACCACTATATGTAGCTAGTGTAACCATATTTAATGACATAACACACATACCACTATGTGTAGCTAGTGTAACCATATTTAATGACATAACACACATACCACTATGTGTAGCTAGTGTAACCATATTTAATGACATAACACACATACCACTATGTGTAGCTAGTGTAACCATATTTAATGACATAACACACATACCACTATGTGTAGCTAGTGTAACTGTATTTAATGACATAACACACATACCACTATGTGTAGCTAGTGTAACTGTATTTAATGACATAACACACATACCACAATGTGTAGCTAGTGTAACTATATTTAATGACACAACACACATACCACTATGTGTAGCTAGTGTAACTGTATTTAATGACATAACACACATACCACAATGTGTAGCTAGTGTAACTATATTTAATGACACAACACACATACCACAATGTGTAGCTAGTGTAACTACATTTAATGACATAACACACATACCACAATGTGTAGCTAGTGTAACTACATTTAATGACATAACACACATACCACAATGTGTAGCTAGTGTAACTATATTTAATGACATAACACACATACCACAATGTGTAGCTAGTGTAACTATATTTAATGACATAACACACATACCACAATGTGTAGCTAGTGTAACTATATTTAATGACATAACACACATACCACTATATGTGTAGCCAGTGTAACTGTATTTAATGACATAACACACATACCACTATATGTAGCCAGTGTAACTGTATTTAATGACATAACACACATACCACTATGTGTAGCCAGTGTAACTGTATTTAATGACATAACACACATACCACTATGTGTAGCTAGTGTAACCATATTTAATGACATAACACACATACCACAATGTGTAGCTAGTGTAACTATATTTAATGACATAACACACATACCACAATGTGTAGCTAGTGTAACTATATTTAATGACATAACACACATACCACTATGTGTAGCCAGTGTAACTGTATTTAATGACATAACACACATACCACTATGTGTAGCCAATGTAACTGTATTTAATGACATAACACACATACCACTATGTGTAGCTAGTGTAACCATATTTAATGACATAACACACATACCACTATGTGTAGCTAGTGTAACCATATTTAATGACACAACACATACCACTATGTGTAGCTAGTGTAACCATATTTAATGACATAACATACATACCACTATGTGTAGCTAGTGTAACCATATTTAATGACATAACACACATACCACTATGTGTAGCTAGTGTAACCATATTTAATGACATAACACACATACCACAATGTGTAGCTAGTGTAACTGTATTTAATGACATAACACACATACCACTATGTGTAGCTAGTGTAACTGTATTTAATGACATAACACACATACCACAATGTGTAGCTAGTGTAACTATATTTAATGACAAAAACACATACCACTATATGTAGCTAGTGTATCTGTATTTAATGACAACACACATACCACAATGTGTAGCTAGTGTAACTACATTTAATGACATAACACACATACCACAATGTGTAGCTAGTGTAACTATATTTAATGACATAACACACATACCACAATGTGTAGCTAGTGTAACTATATTTAATGACATAACACACATACCACAATGTGTAGCTAGTGTAACTATATTTAATGACATAACACACATACCACTATATGTAGCTAGTGTAACCATATTTAATGACATAACACACATACCACTATGTGTAGCTAGTGTAACCATATTTAATGACATAACACACATACCACTAATGTGTAGCCAGTGTAACTGTATTTAATGACATAACACACACCACTATGTGTAGCTAGTGTAACCATATTTAATGACACAACACACATACCACTATGTGTAGCTAGTGTAACCATATTTAATGACATAACACACATACCACTATGTGTAGCTAGTGTAACCATATTTAATGACACAATACACATACCACTATGTGTAGCTAGTGTAACCATATTTAATGACATAACATACATACCACTATGTGTAGCTAGTGTAACCATATTTAATGACATAACACACATACCACTATGTGTAGCTAGTGTAACCATATTTAATGACATAACACACATACCACTATGTGTAGCTAGTGTAACTATATTTAATGACATAACACACACATACCACAATGTGTAGCTAGTGTAACTATATTTAATGACATAATACACATACCACAATGTGTAGCTAGTGTAACTGTATTTAATGACATAACATAACACACACCACTATGTGTAACCAGTGTAACTGTATTTAATGACATAACACACATACCACTATATGTAGCCAGTGTAACTGTATTTAATGACATAACACACATACCACTATGTGTAGCTAGTGTAATCATATTTAATGACATACCACACATACCACTATGTGTAGCTAGTGTAACTGTATTTAATGACATAACACACACACCACTATGTGTAGCTAGTGTAACCATATTTAATGACACAACATACATACCACAATGTGTAGCTAGTGTAACCATATTTAATGACATAACACACATACCACTATGTGTAGCTAGTGTAACTATATTTAATGACATAACACACATACCACTATGTGTAGCTAGTGTAACCATATTTAATGACACAACACACATACCACTATGTGTAGCTAGTGTAACCATATTTAATGACACAACATACATACCACAATGTGTAGCTAGTGTAACCATATTTAATGACATAACACACATACCACTATGTGTAGCTAGTGTAACTGTATTTAATGACATAACACACACATACCTATGTGTAGCTAGTGTAACCATATTTAATGACACAACACACATACCACTATGTGTAGCTAGTGTAACCATATTTAATGACATAACACACATACCACTATGTGTAGCTAGTGTAACCATATTTAATGACACAACACACATACCACTATGTGTAGCTAGTGTAACTATATTTAATGACATAACACACATACCACTATGTGTAGCCAGTGTAACTGTATTTAATGACATAACACACATACCACAATGTGTAGCTAGTGTAACTATATTTAATGACATAACACACATACCACTATGTGTAGCTAGTGTAACCATATTTAATGACATAACACACATACCACTATGTGTAGCTAGTGTAACTATATTTAATGACATAACACACATACCACTATGTGTAGCTAGTGTAACTGTATTTAATGACATAACACACATACCACAATGTGTAGCTAGTGTAACTATATTTAATGACATAACACACATACCACTATGTGTAGCTAGTGTAACCATATTTAATGACATAACACACATACCACTATATGTGTAGCTAGTGTAACTATATTTAATGACATAACACACATACCACTATGTGTAGCTAGTGTAACCATATTTAATGACACAACACACATACCACTATGTGTAGCTAGTGTAACCATATTTAATGACACAACATACATACCACAATGTGTAGCTAGTGTAACCATATTTAATGACATAACACACATACCACTATGTGTAGCTAGTGTAACTGTATTTAATGACATAACACACATACCACTATGTGTAGCTAGTGTAACCATATTTAATGACACAACACACATACCACTATGTGTAGCTAGTGTAACTATATTTAATGACATAACACACATACCACTATGTGTAGCTAGTGTAACCATATTTAATGACATAACACTTAAGACTATAACACAAGAATACTTTCATCAACATTTTATCTTTCCCAAGTTAACCTGATGCTTTCCTAATTTTCACATTTCAGTTACTTTTATAACAATAAATAAAGTGAGACATGAAAAACAAGAAGTCTACTGTCATTTGTCAGTCTACTATCTTTGCCATCGTTTGTCACAGAAATTTAAACACAGTTTTTCTGTACTAATGGCACCAGTGGACTAAACTAATTCATTCAAATTATGCAATTATGAACACAAAACAACAAAAACATCCTATAATTATTGATGGTTTTCTAAGTAAGACAAAATAAGTTTAAAATAACTTCCTTAGCTACTCCATCTGTAGTACATGAGAACCTTCAAAACTGAAGACAAATGTGACAATACTATATACTGAAAACAATGAACCATTATATGCCTCAAAACCTTGCCTTTTTATTTATGATAAATAATAATATAAAATGTCCAAGTAAATTGTTGGCAATTGTGTAAGAAAGGATGCAATGGGTAAAAGCAGCTGTGACAGACGTAATCAGTAGATGTTGAATTTCACAATGTGACTTAAGAATCAAGTTTCTTGAACATAATTTAAGGATGAATATCTTCTGTAACAAATATTGGTCTAAAACATCATATATAGCTGTATAATTGAAAATTCATGTGTGTGAATATTTATTTTCTTTAAATATTCTTCGTATAATGGACATAGCAAGTATATCGGTACCTGTGTATGTTTGTTTTGATTTCGTGCAGAGCTACAAGCTTCTCTACATTAGCCGCCTATAACTTAGTAGTGTAAAATTAGAGGGAAGGCAGCTAGTCATCACCACCCACCGCCATCTCTTGGGCTATTCTTTTACCAAAAAATAGTGGGATTTACTGTAACATTATAACACCCCCACGGCTGAAAGGATGAACACGTTTGGTGCAACAGGGATTCGAACCCGTACCCCTTGGATTACGAAGTCGAGTGCCTTAACCATCTGGCCATGCTGTGACCATCTGTGTATGTAACCAAAAATTTTACACCATCTACTGAATAATAGTACAAACAGAAATCCATAAACAATTTCACACTTTGGGTATTCACGATTCAGACAATGAAAAAAACAAAACAACCTTGGTGTGTGAAACAACCATTTCTTTATAATATAACACAATTTTAAATGAAAGTATCCTCCTGACAAGAAGAATACGACTTGCACTAGGACTGTACGTGAGTATTTGGTTTTCATCTTTATTAATGTAATATTTTATGCAGTACTGAGAAACTGAAGTTCTTAAACAATTTTTTTTTCAATAAATGGTAGAACTTTTAATACATAAAAATATTATGGTTTATATCAGCAGAATTTACAAAAAGTTTGAGATCTTTATATTGAATCGTATTCATGAAATGAATTGCACGTGTTCAAAGAACACAATACTTTACCTATGCAGTACCTCCTAGAAAAAACAAAACAATTAGAAAATGCTCACTTTTTTCCAAAATTATTCTCAAAGAAGTATGAATAATATGATTGGTAATTACAAGCACAAATAGCCACCCACATGGCACCATATTTGTAAGTAAAATTGAATGTTCTGACTTGAATAAAAAATATGTTATGACCCTACCTTGGGGAAACTCTGCTGATTTCTCAGATTATGTCTGTACTGCTGGGTTGGTGAACAACAACCACTACCTATGTCAGAAGTATCAATGGAGATGGTCTGCCAGAAATATAAAATTTTAAGAAATGAAAACTGTCTACTTATAACAATAACTTAGAAGTTTTTGAAACTGTAGCCACCTAGACAAAACATTTACTAATAGCAATCTTCCATTTCATAGACAACTACTGTGGTACTTGTCTCTTATCCTGAATTAAACATTAAAATTAAAAAATGTCACAAAATACAGCCTTATCACAACTTTAATATCACTTGGGAATTTTTTACCAAGTGAACAATTCAGCAACTGTTTTCTTTGAAACATTTTTTGTTTGCACTTTGTACTGAATACCTAATAATACAAAGATAGTTAAATATGTCTATCTATGGTACATCCTGTTCCTTTCATAGTTTGTAATGATTAGAATAATGTCACCATTAACAAAACATTAGCTTATGGACAGTAAATTGATAAATCTTACAAAAGATTTGATGAGACAGTATTCATATTGTATGATAATTGGACTTATTGGGACTTAAGCTATATAATGTCATCTTAGCTGAAAACTTTTCAGCCAACTTCTATGTGGATTCTTCAAGCCCAGAAGAAGACTTATAAAAGAATACCAAGATATGTGACAAGGTACGTTGTCTTCACAAATGTTCATTCACTAACCTAAATACCGACAGGTAAAAATCTATAATCAAAGGAATGATGGTAAGACCACTTAAATAATAATAATTACTTTCATATGTGCAGTTTTAGAAGAATACTGAACATACTCCATGATTAAACACCAAGGTTAATCACTATTTGTTTTTCACTAGCACACTATCAATCAAAACCATTTTGAGCTTGCTTCTGTTATGTTACCATTTTTTAAAAAAGTTTTTCACATTTGTTGTCAAACACACTATGGTCTAAGGCAATATGCATTAATGTTAAGTTTCACCAGAATTACCGTCTCACGAACCACAAGTTTCTAATAAAATATACATTTCTGACTAGTTACTGGTAACAAGCTTTTGGTCAGCAATCAACTTCTACTTTTAACTTGTTGTAAGGTGGCTGAAAGAACAAAGAAAATCATGTGTAACATTTAAATACTATTATGTAATCTGTCACAAATGTTTCCAATTGAAGATACGATAATTATATCGCTCGCATTATGTGTGAACTTATTTCATTCATTGTTTGTACTACTTCGTTGATTCACCAAGACAAACTTGTATGATGTATCTCAAGACAGCTGTATGGTATTAAAACGTTTATTAAAATAAAGTAGAGAACAACGTTTAAAGTATTTAATAAAAGTTTTAATACCATACCAACTGTCTGTAGATACATTTTATTTCAAGTCAGTTTCTCGTCATCATGAAAAACTTATATGATAGTAATTAAATGCAGTTTGTATGATGAAGAAGAAAGGCTGACAAAAAAGCATCCTGCTACTACATTAGAGATACTTTAGAGCAAACTTTTAAGCTAGCAAGCACCAGTTAACTCTTCTGCTAGGAGGTCAGTCAAATAAACCAAGTTCTTAACACTTTGTACTTTAATACTGTTCTCACTATAACTTGTAATACAGTTTGAGTATCTTCACAAAATTAAGCAGGCTTTCAGTAAACATTATCTGTCAGATTTTTTTTAAATGAAGTATTTTTACTAAAGATTTGTCTATGAATATGTACATTAGTATTTCTATATACTATTACAAGTGCAAATTGATTTCCATGTTAAGAGTAAAAATACTTTTCTTTGTCTCAAAAAACTCAAATGTTATTTTTTATTTTCTTATCTCTTAAACCACTGAGATAATTTTCAAACTTTTTTTTCAGTAAAACTTTGTTTTATGTCACTGTCTGAACTACAGCTTTATACAACATTGGTCATTTAACTTAATTTTATGTCACTGTCCGAACTATAGCTTTATAAAACATTGGTCATTTAACTTTGTTTTATGTTACTGTCTGAACTACAGCTTTATACAACATTGGTCATTTAACTTA
The DNA here is from genome assembly GCF_004210375.1 of Tachypleus tridentatus. NCBI lineage: Eukaryota > Metazoa > Arthropoda > Merostomata > Xiphosura > Limulidae > Tachypleus > Tachypleus tridentatus. The sequence continues at coordinate 13,924,979 of NC_134828.1, forward strand.
ATTTTATGTCACTGTCCAAACTATAGCTTTATAAAACATTGGTCATTTAACTTCAATTTATGTCACTGTCCTGAACTATAGCTTTATAAAACATTGGTCATTTGTCGTTTTATGTCACTGTCCAACTATAGCTTTATAAAACATTGGTCATTTAACTTCGTTTTATGTCACTGTCCGAACTATAGCTTTATAAAACATTGGTAATTTAACTGACCTTGCAACCACCCCAAAAAAAATCAAAATAGCCCCTATTTTTTCTTTATAGAATAACTTCAAATCATGACATGAAACTATACATGTTTATCTTAAATAATATAAATTTCATAACACTATACATTTATTTAAATTCTTTTGCCCTTTGAACTCTGTCTAACCAGTATTTGCATCTTTATCAACTGTAAATCACTTGGAGAAAATGCAGCTCACGTTCCACTATCATGTTAAGTTATACACGATATAACTGCAGGTAAATTTTCTGAAAAATTTTATTACTTATATTATTTTTTCACTTAATATAATCTTAATTAACACATTACATTTTGTTACTTTTATAATAATAAATACAGAATATACATGAATATAAGAAATAAAGTTCTTATGTGGGTCTTTTCTTTTGCTCTTCATGACATTTAACCCTACCTTCTTTTATACTAAACAATTTCTCACTTAAGTAAATAATGCACCAAAGAATACAGAATAATAGCATGTAAGGTGCAGACAATGTCCCATAACTACTACAATTTCTCTGGTTTTCTAACTTAGCAACAAGATCCATTAAAACTTCACATTAGGTCAATGTTTTTCCCTTGGGAATCATGTTTGAAGAGAAAGTGAAAACCAAAATTCTCTTTATAATAAACAATGTAATACAATGCATATCTTAATAGATGAAAACCTTTGTTTTCTATTGGCAACTTGTGATAAAGAATGTCATAGGTGGGTGTGGCAAGAGAAGTCTGTTTTTTTATGGCTCTGTAATGAAATAAAATTGAAGGCTATAAAGATTTCGCTCTGCCTAAGTGATAACAATATTATTGAGTAATTTTTGTCAAATTTTGTTCTTTTTGGAAGGATGGTAAATAGATTAGAGAAGAGGGGATGTCTAGAGAGCAAATGTCACAATTTTTATAGTAGGAAAAATTCTATATTTTTTAATATTGTTTCATAAATATAAAAATTTAAAACTTGTATACTCGTAAAATACCAATAATTATCAATATGTTTATGCTGTATTTATTGGCATATAATGATAATAAAAGTAATTTAATTAGGTTTTGACTATAACTCACTAAAACTCATGACATGCACAGGTAAAGGAAGTGGCAGTTAGTAATTAAAAGCACATTATATATAATAACTGGACTAAGGATCTAGATTAGAGACCAAAAATACAAGACAAAGAGAGAGGGTAACACACTTAGTAAGCTTATTATAACACCTCTATACGGCTTGAGTCTTGGACCATCCAATTCAGAGCCCAGTATGCATGGAGTTTGTAGTACGAGAGAGAGAGAGAAAACATGTCACTTTTTTTTTTTTTTCATAACTTGTAAGATTACTTCATGGTCAAAGTATAAAGAATACTTTATATTAATGTCTGAATAACATACCCGGCCATGAATAGGACAGTTACAAGTGCATCTTGGCATTCTCTCCCCTGTGGTTTCTCCTAAAAGACAAATATAGAAAGAAAAGAACATTGAGAATTATAATCCATGCTAGATGACTTGTGAAGATGATGTCTGCCTTCTTAATTTTAATTGTTATCCAATTAAGAAAAACTTAATATAGTTTAAGTTTAGAAGATGGAGGGAAGACAAAATTATCGGACAATGGGGCAGCATGAAACTTTTAGGGACAGCATCATATGAAATTATGAATTCAGAAAAATGTAAGAAACCTGAGAAAACTTATCCATACATGCTAAGGTAGGTTTAGCAGATTTCATGAAGAGATATAGACATTGAAATAAAAAGGCTGTCAAAATTATCCTAATTATTAACAAATACTACAGGTACAGTAGAATCATATACAATGTTGGAAAAAGAGAGAAGTGTAACTTAAACTCTCTAGAGAGGATGGCCAAAAAAATCCCCAGCCAAGATCCCCTCCCACACCTGAAACCTACTGACTTTGTATAACCAAAGTAGTGCTAACTGTAGCTGTAGTCACGACAGGAACTTAAGTTTGTAATCACTGTGAAAAAAGCAAGAAAAATAGCAAACTAATGGTAAGTTTTCTTGATAAACTATAGTGAAGAAACTGTAGAAAAAATTATTAACAACTTAAGAGTACTACATTGAAAAGATATTACAATTCATGACAAATGAAATGTCTGCACATAACCACTGCCTAACAAGAAATGATGGTTAGATAGAATCAAATAGAGGGAGTCACATACATCAGAGGGTGTGTTACACTCTGTTGGCTAAGGGTTTTCACATGAATACCAAGTGAACCACATTGATTGTAGGGTAGGTGGGAATTCCAAAGCTTGTTGTATGCAAAACATTTTGCAACATTGCAGCAAGAATAGTCATTATGTGAGTGAAGATAAGGTACCATATTGAAATATATCCGTTTTTCCCTCTTAACGTTATGTCTCATATTGTTTCTAGAACAAACTTTTAAGATTAAAGTAAATGTTAGTTGAGTACATCAGATGTTTACCCCATCTACACATAATTGCTAAATATTCTAGGTTACTTTAACCATGTAAAAATGTAAGGTGAAGTGGAAAAAATTACCTTGAACAAATTCAATAAACCTTTCCAGATCAGAAATCTGAGTTTTCAGTTGGTTAACTAGTTGTTCTTTTATCTTGACAGGGTAAACAAGCTGCATGAAAAGATTAAAACACAGGACTTAGAAACTCATTATATTGAAATAGTTGATCAGCATAATGTTTCAATAAAAATGTTCCATGTTACTATACACACACAATCTGAAAAACAAACACTTATATACTATTAGTACATGTAAACACTGTGGAAAACCACACATTGTAATATGTTCCAAGAAAATTATTTTATTAACCATGGGTATTAAAAATGAATGCTAATTCAATTTTGTGTGTGTGTGAATGCACATAAAATATGTGAAGATCCAACATTTGTGTTTGCTTTTTTTTTTTGTTATTTATGTTATGAAGGACATGTAGGTAGGTCGGTAGGTATTCAATGTTTATTGGCACAAAGCTACAAGGCTATCTGTGCCAGACAAGATGTGGTACAGTATAGGTATAGGGAAATTAAGGTAAAAAGTAAAATATGTAAAATTAGGAACTGCCAGGAAGACTGAAGCAAGAAGTGCAACCTTACTGACAGTCACCTGAAGGTAGCCTTTTCAGTACTGGGTTCAGTTCAAAATAAAAATAAAAACTAAAATGTGTAAAATTAAGACTTGCCAGGAAGACTGAAGCATCAAGATCAAATTTGCAGTCAGTCACCTGAGGTTGGCCTTTCCAGTAACAAGACATGTAACTAACAAAGTTACAAACACATGAGCAATTTGGTAGATACATAATTTAGAAAGGTTTGTTTAAAATGCCAAAGGAGTTCCTACAAGTACAAATATTAATTCTATGGTTAATAAGTATGAATAACTTTTGGATCCCCCAAAAAAAAAAAAAGTCTAAAACTAAAATTACTTAAGGGAAAAAAAATGATGGATTAGTAATTAACAATAATTATAAAATTATTTATATAGTACAAGTTTAAAAATGAACCATTAGTGTAAAACCAAATGGAATTGTAATCACACATTTAATTCTTTTAAAATCCAGTTGGTGTGTTTATAATCCATTGTAATTATATAATACTATTTCATCCATTTAATATTCTAAATTATTAAAAGCTGTTTGTTTCACCATAGTAAGAAATCTTAACCAGTCTAAATAATCTCAAAGAATCTTGCAAATAAACCTTTCATTTCTTGGTACATACACATTATTCATCAAGATTTTGTTTAATGTAAAAATAGTATTACTGTTAGTTCTCTGAACCATTTGAAAAACAGCCGAGTGTCTAATGTTGAGAAATATCAAAATTATCATTCATATCAACCATTTCTTTGTTGGTAAACAAAGTTACCTCTCGAATGGCTTTATCTACATGACTTCGGAGTTCTTCTGGACTAAGATTATCCAACTTCTCCAAATCTAATGGGAGTTTCCCTTTTAGTTGTTCTATAATCACAGACTGCCTTTCCATGATCATACTCTGTGGCATACCAGCCTCGCCTGTCTATAATACGGGACATAGGTAAGTAATAAATCTCTTAAAACATACAAATCAGCTTATGTAGATAACACATCTAATCAAATGCTATATAATTTAAGAATGAAACTGTTTGAAAAATAGATGTATACCTACATTATCATGGTTAAAAGTTTTATAAACCTTAACCCGTATGATCGTTTTCTTGAATTTGTTGTGTAGCTTCAAACACGAGAGGGATATTTCATTTTGTTAAAACATTAAAGACTAAATCTGCTTAGTTCACCTCGTAGGCATATTTCTCTAGATCTTCAAGTTGTTCCTTCAGTTGATCAATGAGTTCTTTCTGCTTTTTCCTCTGTTGAGCTAACTTCTCTTCACATTCTTGTTCTGTCTGCACAAATGAAGAAAAAATAAATAAATGTGACTGAGAATACCCCACATAACACTACACTTTAAACAGTAGCATCATATATTTAACAAGCTATCAAAATAAACATTCTTCAGAAGAAAGTTCTACCTAATTCTGAACCCTAAGTTTGTTTATATCACTAAGCCTACTTCAGAATAGTGTTTTTTACCTAATAAAGTTTAAAAACTTTAAGCTAAGTCTAATTTAAATTTAAGTTGACTTAAGTAAAATTAAATAAAACATCTATACATGTGAGTAATATTTTCAACTGCAAGTTTGTTTTTATCATTTCATATAAAATAACAGCAACTTCATATAAAATACCAGCCACTCTTGCAGAGTTTTAACATAAAAATAACTGTATTTTGCACTTGTTATTACTTCTGCAAGAAACACTAGTGTGGAGAGAACATACAGTGCATTAACTCATTAAAGTATGGAAAACGAAGACCCCATAAAGCAGTGATATTTAAGATAAAAAAAAACCCACTAAAAACAAACAAAAATATAACACTCTCACCCAAAAATACAGCAAACCTAACTACAATCCTTTTAGAAGTTTATTTCTCACAATATTCTGCAGTAAATACAACTTGGTTTTAGGTTTTATAATGATACCAACCTGCAAAACAAGCTCAGATCCTGATTTGTAATCCCTTATGTCAGGAACTCCCCTAAAAGCAAATTCTTCCAGCTCTTTCAAAAGTACCTATTGTTTGGTAAATTAAGTTTCATCAATATGTTGGAATGATAATCTGTGTTATTTAAGACCAAATGAGCCTAGTTACAGAAAAGCTACATCGTAAACTTACAAATGTTTGTTTAAACAAGTTTTTAAAAATATTAATTGTGAAGTAATAGTAAATACTTCTTGTACATAATCTAACTTAGAAATCTGCAACACTGAACAATTGTTTTTCTGAATTTCAAGCTTCTGTTTTCAGTTGTTTTAGTCTCTAATAAAGGGTACGAAATTAAAACAAATAACTTCTGTTCTCACTTCTTTTTCTTCAGTAGAGGCATCAACAATTTGCTTCAACCTGAACTGAACTTGAGCAAAGTGCGTCGTCAGGGCGATCAGAGAAGAATTGAGCTGTTCTTGTTCCTCTTCCAGATGATGGAGACGTTCTGCTTCACTCAATCCCCTGAAGAGACGAACACGTGAAACATAGTTTTATCTTTAACTAATGACTGTAATTACCATGACTGGGCTCTTCTGTAGACTGTGCTGAGATTATGAAGTCACAAGACGAAACACCAAGTACTAAAGCTAATATTTCCTGAGTTATAAGGTCCACTGAACTGTTGTCTACATAAATATATAATTAATTTTGTTTTTCTTAATTAAAACTAATATTTCTCGAGTTATAAGGTCCACTGAACTGTTGTCTACATAAATATATAATTAATTTTGTTTTTCTTTATTAAAGCTAATATTTCCCGAGTTATAAGGCCCACTAAACTGTTGTCTACATTATATGTTACAAAGCTTTACAAAATATAAATATATAATTAATTGTGTTTTCCTTTATTGTTATAAATAGAGCATGTTTTTCATTTAATGCCAAATGAACCTTGTAATAGTGATTAACAAAAACAAAGTTTATAGTTTAATGTTATTGTAAGTTTAATACAAATGTAATTACTGAAGAAACTTTAGCTTTGCCACAGATATTTTTGAAATTTATATTATGAAAATAAAGTTACTTTGTAATACTCCCAATCAACAGACAAAAACAAACTTGGGAGTCATTAGTAAGTTGACAATTATATTAATCCTTCTTTGGCAATTGTTATGCACATTTAAATTACAAATTCCTGCACTTACCGATGTTTCCTATTTATTCAAATGTCCTTAAAAAAAATTAATTATTAAATTAATTATTTTCTTAAAAAATACTAGTCACTATTCAGTCTCTTGAGGCAAATACTAGTCACTATTCAGTCTCTTTAGGTAAATACTAGTCACTATTCAGTCTCTTTAGGTAAATACTAGTCACTATTCAGTCTCTTCAGGGCACTAAATCTCTCAGGCCACTATTCAGTCTCTTGAGGCAAATACTAGTCACTATTCAGTCTCTTTAGGTAAATACTAGTCACTATTCAGTAAATACTCACTATTCAGTCTCTTTAGGTAAATACTAGTCACTATTCAGTCTCTTCAGGTAAATACTGTCACTATTCAGTCTCTTCAGGCAAATACTAGTCACTATTCAGTCTCTTCAGGCAAATAGGTAATTCAGTCTCAGGCACTATTCAGTCTCTTCAGGTAAATAGTCTCTTTAGTCACTATTCAGTCTCTTTAGGTAAATACTAGTCACTATTCAGTCTCTTCAGGCAAATACTGCGTCACTATTCAGTCTCTTTGAGGTAAATACTAGTCACTATTCAGTCTCTTTAGGCAAATACTGTCACTATTCAGTCTCTTGAGGCAAATACTATTCAGTCTCTTCACTATTCAGTCTCTTTGAGGCAAATACTAGTCACTATTCAGTCTCTTGAGGTAAATACTAGTCACTATTCAGTCTCTTTAGGCAAATACTCTTTCACTATTCAGTCTCTTGAGGCAAATACTAGTCACTATTCAGTCTCTTGAGGTAAATACTCGTCACTATTCAGTCTCTTGAGGTAAATACTCATCACTATTCAGTCTCTTGAGGCAAATACTAGTCACTATTCAGTCTCTTGAGGTAAATACTAGTCACTATTCAGTCTCTTTAGGTAAATACTAGTCACTATTCAGTCTCTTGAGGCAAATACTCATCACTATTCAGTCTCTTGAGGCAAATACTCGTCACTATTCAGTCTCTTGAGGCAAATACTCGTCACTATTCAGTCTCTTGAGGCAAATACTTGTCACTATTCAGTCTGTTTAGGTAAATACTAGTCACTATTCAGTCTCTTGAGGCAAATACTCATCACTATTCAGTCTCTTGAGGCAAATACTCATCACTATTCAGTCTCTTGAGGCAAATACTAGTCACTATTCAGTCTCTTGAGGCAAATACTAGTTACTATTCAGTCTCTTGAGGCAAATACTCGTCACTATTCAGTCTCTTGAGGCAAATACTCAGTCTCGCTCACTATTCAGTCTCTTGAGGCAAATACTCATCACTATTCAGTCTCTTGAGGTAAATACTAGTCACTATTCAGTCTCTTGAGGTAAATACTTGTCACTATTCAGTCTCTTGAGGTAAATACTAGTCACTATTCAGTCTCTTCAGGCAAATACTGGTCACTATTCAGTCTCTTGAGGCAAATACTAGTCACTATTCAGTCTCTTCAGGTAAATACTGTCACTATTCAGTCTCTTTTAGGTAAATCACTATTCAGTCTCTTGAGGCAAATACTAGTCACTATTCAGTCTCTTTAGGCAAATACTAGTCACTATTCAGTCTCTTTAGGTAAATACTGTCACTATTCAGTCTCTTGAGGCAAATACTGTCACTATACACTATTCAGTCTCTCTTCAGGCAAATACTCGTCACTATTCAGTCTCTTCAGGCAAATACTAGTCACTATTCAGTCTCTTCAGGCAAATACTAGTCACTATTCAGTCTCTTCAGGCAAATACTAGTCACTATTCAGTCTCTTTAGGTAAATACTAGTCACTATTCAGTCTCTTTAGGCAAATACTGTCACTATTCAGTCTCTTGAGGCAAATACTCTTCAATACTACTAGTCACTATTCAGTCTCTTTCAGGTAAAATACTAGTCACTATTCAGTCTCTTTAGGTAAATACTAGTCACTATTCAGTCTCTTCAGGCAAATACTCGTCACTATTCAGTCTCTTTAGGTAAATACTAGTCACTATTCAGTCTCTTGAGGCAAATACTCATCACTATTCAGTCTCTTGAGGCAAATACTGCCACTATTCAGTCTCTTGAGGCAAATCTCTTGAGGGTCACTATTCAGTCTCTTTAGGTAAATAAGCATACTAGTCACTATTCAGTCTCTTTAGGTAAATACTAGTCACTATTCAGTCTCTTGAGGCAAATACTTGCCACTATTCACTCTTTCAGTCTCTTAGGCAAATACTCATCACTATTCAGTCTCTTGAGGCAATTCATACTAGTCACTATTCAGTCTCTTCAGTCACTATTCAGTCTCTTTAGGTAAATACTAGTCACTATTCAGTTCACTATTCAGTCTCTTTAGGTAAATACTAGTCACTATTCAGTCTCTTTAGGTAAATACTAGTCACTATTCAGTCTCTCATCACTATTCAGTCTCTTGAGGCAAATACTTGTCACTATTCAGTCTCTTTAGGTAAATACTAGTCACTATTCAGTCTCTTCAGGCAAATACTCGTCACTATTCAGTCTCTTCAGGTAAATACTAGTCACTATTCAGTCTCTTCAGGCAAATACTAGTCACTATTCAGTCTCTTGAGGCAAAAATACTCAGTCACTATTCAGTCTCTTTGGGTAAATACTAGTCACTATTCAGTCTCTTCAGGTAAATACTAGTCACTATTCAGTCTCTTCAGGTAAATACTGTCACTATTCAGTCTCTTTAGGTAAATACTAGTCACTATTCAGTCTCTTCTAGGTAAATACTAGTCACTATTCAGTCTCTTTAGGCAAATACTAGTCACTATTCAGTCTCTTTCAGGTAAATACTAGTCACTAGGTCTCTTCAGGCAAATTAGGTCACTATTCAGTCTCTTGAGGCAAATACTAGTCACTATTCAGTCTCTTGAGGCAAATACTAGTCACTATTCAGTCTCTTTAGGTAAATACTAGTAACTATTCAGTCTCTTCAGGCAAATACTCGTCACTATTCAGTCTCTTCAGGTAAATACTCGTCACTATTCAGTCTCTTGAGGCAAATACTAGTCACTATTCAGTCTCTTGAGGCAAATACTAGTCACTATTCAGTCTCTTTAGGTAAATACTAGTCACTATTCAGTCTCTTCAGGCAAATACTCGTCACTATTCAGTCTCTTCAGGTAAATACTCATCACTATTCAGTCTCTTTAGGTAAATACTCATCACTATTCAGTCTCTTGAGGCAAATACTAGTCACTATTCAGTCTCTTGAGGCAAATACTAGTCACTATTCAGTCTCTTTAGGTAAATACTAGTAACTATTCAGTCTCTTCAGGCAAATACTCGTCACTATTCAGTCTCTTCAGGTAAATACTCGTCACTATTCAGTCTCTTTAGGTAAATACTAGTCACTATTCAGTCTCTTGAGGCAAATACTAGTCACTATTCAGTCTCTTTAGGTAAATACTAGTCACTATTCAGTCTCTTTAGGTAAATACTAGTCACTATTCAGTCTCTTTAGGTAAATACTAGTCACTATTCAGTCTCTTGAGGCAAATACTAGTCACTATTCAGTCTCTTGAGGCAAATACTAGTCACTATTCAGTCTCTTTAGGTAAATACTAGTCACTATTCAGTCTCTTTAGGTAAATACTAGTCACTATTCAGTCTCTTGAGGCAAATACTAGTCACTATTCAGTCTCTTTAGGTAAATACTAGTCACTATTCAGTCTCTTTAGGCAAATACTAGCACTATTCAGTCTCTTTAGGCAAATACTAGTCACTATTCAGTCTCTTTAGGTAAATACTAGTCACTATTCAGTCTCTTTAGGTAAATACTAGTCACTATTCAGTCTCTTTAGGTAAATACTAGTCACTATTCAGTCTCTTTAGGCAAATACTCGTCACTATTCAGTCTCTTTAGGTAAATACTAGTCACTATTCAGTCTCTTCAGGCAAATACTAGTTACTATTCAGTCTCTTTAGGTAAATACTCGTCACTATTCAGTCTCTTTAGGTAAATACTAGTCACTATTCAGTCTCTTCAGGCAAATACTAGTCACTATTCAGTCTCTTTAGGTAAATACTAGTTACTATTCAGTCTCTTCAGGCAAATACTAGTTACTATTCAGTCTCTTTAGGTAAATACTAGTTACTATTCAGTCTCTTCAGGCAAATACTAGTTACTATTCAGTCTCTTTAGGTAAATACTAGTCACTATTCAGTCTCTTTAGGCAAATACTCGTCACTATTCAGTCTCTTTAGGTAAATACTAGTCACTATTCAGTCTCTTCAGGCAAATACTCGTCACTATTCAGTCTCTTTAGGCAAATACTAGTCACTATTCAGTCTCTTCAGGCAAATACTAGTTACTATTCAGTCTCTTTAGGTAAATACTAGTCACTATTCAGTCTCTTTAGGTAAATACTAGTTACTATTCAGTCTCTTTAGGCAAATACTAGTCACTATTCAGTCTCTTGAGGCAAATACTGTCACTATTCAGTCTCTTCAGGCAAATACTAGTTACTATTCAGTCTCTTTAGGCAAATACTAGTCACTATTCAGTCTCTTTAGGCAAATACCAGTCACTATTCAGTCTCTTTAGGCAAATACTAGTTACTATTCAGTCTCTTTAGGTAAATACTCGTCACTATTCAGTCTCTTTAGGTAAATACCAGCACCATTCAGTCTCTTCAGGTAAATAGTAGTCACTATTCAGTCTCTTTAGGCAAATACTCGTCACTATTCAGTCTCTTTAGGCAAATACTAGTCACTATTCAGTCTCTTTAGGCAAATACTAGTTACTATTCAGTCTCTTGAGGCAAATACTAGTTACTATTCAGTCTCTTGAGGCAAATACTCGTCACTATTCAGTCTCTTGAGGCAAATACTAGTTACTATTCAGTCTCTTTAGGCAAATACTAGTTCACTATTCAGTCTCTTTAGGTAAATACTAGTTACTATTCAGTCTCTTCAGGTAAATACTAGTCACTATTCAGTCTCTTTAGGTAAATACCAGCACTATTCAGTCCCTTTAGGTAAATACTAGTCACTATTCAGTCTCTTTAGGTAAATACCAGCACTATTCAGTCTCTTTAGGTAAATACCAGCACTATTCAGTCTTTTTAGGTAAATACTAGCACTATTCAGTCTCTTTAGGCAAATACTAGTTACTATTCAGTCTCTTTAGGTAAATACAGTCAGTCTCTTTAGGTAAATACCAGTTGCTATTCAGTCTCTTTAGGTAAATAATGAAATTAAATAGTGTTGATGGGGTAGTCTTATGAATATTTCAGTCATTTTAAAAAATGCCAGACTTAAGATAATTCTGTAAAAATAAACTAAAAAAAAGATTTTTTTCTAGAATTGGATACAAATAATTTAACTAAATTTTTCTTTGTTCTCTTCAATAAAACCATATGAACTCGTGTCACTATGACAATGATTTTGTCGTGTTTACAACAGCAAACACTGAAACTATAAGGCCAAAAATGATGCATTTTGTTCACATTATCATGTGACACATAATAACATTTTAGCTAAAAATGAAAAAGTGCCTGCTTTTAAAACTTCTAACACATGTTTATAGGTAAGCTTGTAAAGCTACATTGAAAGAAAACAAACTGCTGTTGTAAACATGTGTGGCAAGTCTGGTCTAGGATCAAATGTTGATCTCTCTTTCAAGGGGTGAATTACTAACAGAAGGTTTTGAATTGTTTGGAAAACCTACTGCAAAGTACATGTGAGCCAATAAGACTTAAAATTTTCAAAAATCAGAGATAAAATCATGAAACTAGAAGAAACACATTGTAACTAAGTGTATTGCAGACAGTAAGCAATATGTGATTCAATTTGTATCTTCAAATAATTTTTATAGAACTTATGAAACTTAGTTTTTGTATATACAGTTTTCATTCACCTGTTCAAATCTGCAGATACTTCCCTTTTGAATTTCATGTCAAATAATGTTATGACGAGAGAAACAAGTACTGTGAAAAACAATTTTGTGAAGTCAATAAAACACACACACAAACATAAGTTGCAGTGTGACTTATTGTGTAAACATTTGTATCACCATTTAGTATCCACATATTTCAAGACTGACCTCAAATAACATTACAATCACAGAAGCAAGTACTATGAAAAGAAAAACTGTGCAATCAATAAACACGTATCCAAGTTGTAATGTAACTTGTATAAATGTGTATTACATGTCAGGCTGGCAGGCATTTATGGAGTTACATATACACACATTAAGACCATGGACCCTGGGGCTGAGCCTCTCTAGCCCCTACCAAAATATGTCATTGACTATGGCACTGTATTTTAAAATTGTAGGAAGAAAATAATTAATATAATATCTTCAATATTATGTGAAATGATGATTATAAAAGCTTGACAATGAACACAAACCAGCTAATATCTAAGTTCAAACATGTGCTGTATGTCAAAAACAGTGACAAAACTGAAATTGTACTTGCCAAGAGAAGCAATAAAAAAATGAAAAAAACAAAACACTTGTGAAACTGATATAACAAATATTATTCATATAAACTCATTTGCTGAGGTAAAATTACTTTTAAATTCTGTTTATAGCCTGTAGATACAAAAAAATATAAGAAAAATTACTTGAAGTTTAGGTACATTTTTAGGTACATGACACAAAATATAGAAAAATCCTAAACTCACAAGAGAGCTAGAAAAAATTATTGTTATCAGGAATGTATATTCAGTACTTTTATTTTCATTAAAAAGTTGAATTTATATTCATAAAAACATGAATTTGGGACTGTTACTAAAACACAGTGTAATTGAATGGAGTGCTGACCCTTCATGCCTCAGAACCACTAACATTTCACTTATAAGACCACACCTACTATATTCCATACCTACACAAATCTGCACCCCAAAAATGAACTGGAATAAAAATAAGTAGAATCCACTGTAGTGCTGCCAAAATAATATGTGACTTACGACACAGTTGTCTGAATATTAGAGCTGAATTTGAAAGAGACCTCCTTGCACTAAAATTACCAGGATAGCTTCAAGCTGAATTTGAAGGAGAACTCCTTCCACTAAAATTACCAGGACAGCTTCAAGCTGAATTTGAAGGAGACCTCCTTCCACTAAAATTACCAGGACAGCTTCAAGCTGAATTTGAAGGAGAACTCCTTCCACTAAAATTATCAGGACAGCTTCAAGCTGAATTTGAAGGAGAAACTACCAGGTCAGCTTCAAGCACAAATATATCAGTTTGTAATAAAATAAAAAAGTAAAAGAATAAATAAATTATAAATAAATAAAAATTGTTGTGTTAATTAGATCATTTTAATTAGTGCAGCAGTTTTTCAGTTTTTTTCAAATTCCTTCACACATGAATAAAACTGATACCCTAGCAAAACAAAGCAGCTGTGAATCAAGATCCCAGAAATAAAAAACAAATGCACAACATCTACTGAAACAGAGGAATGGTATACATATTGAAAAAAACAAAATCACAGCTGGTACCAAGGAAGTAAAAGCCTGACACCACAGTTGCAAGCAGTTTAAATAGATGAGTTGAATCTTATTGCAAGACTTAAATAGAGACACCTCAAGCATACAATGTTTCGATATGGAATAAAAAGCCACCCTACTTGTACAAAATTCAATAGTGAAAAAACAAGGGCTTATTTTTTATGTAGTTAGAAACTAAATCTGATGAATTACTTAATACCCTTGAGAAGACAGTTTAGTGAATGTTCTAATGATCTGGGGATCAGAAATTACATCTAGCTTTTGGAATGTAACCTAGCAAAAGAAAATGATGAATTTGGCATTTGTATTACACTACTGAAAAACCTTTTTTCCACAACAAGAAACTGACTGCCCTGCAAATTTGTTGTTGTTTTTTGTCAATTAATAAAACACAAAATGAACTGCAAGCTGTTAGCAAAGTGTGACCTACAAGGGTACCTGACAGTGTAATTTCACATACATCACAGGTTATCATGAAAGGTGTCTGTTTTTTGATAATCAGAATTTCAACTCAAGCTTGGAATTTTATCACTTCTGTCATGTTATCTCATGCTTGATAGAGATTTAAATGTTACACCAAATCTATGCTTCAGATAACACTTATTTTAGGAATATTTTATCAATTGCATAAACATTTAAAATCACTTTCAAAGTAAAAAACAACAAAAAAACTAAACCTTGAATGTGTTATGAAACGCATAGAGAGTAGAAAAAATGATTAAAAGCTCCAATATCATAATACATAATGAAAGTGTAAAATCTAATCAACATTATCAACTGAACAAACAAAGAATTCTTAGGTGACTTCATTCCCCCACTTCTGAATACAATCCTATGAAAATACCTGAATGTGAACTTTTGCACATTATATTGAAAATTGTGACTAACAAAACATAATGATTAATTAAAATGAACAACTTGCAGTACACTAAATTATGCACCCTTTATGACATGCTAAAGTACGTGTATTTTGCTCCTCTTGGAAGAATATGTTTCCCACTTAATAAAACTGTAAAGTTTGTTTGTTTATTTTGAATTTTGTGCAAAGTTGCATGATAGCTATCTGTGCTAGCCACTCCTAATTTAACAGTGTGAGACTAGAGAAAAGGCAGCTAGTCATCACCACCAACCACCAACTCTTGGGCTACTCTTTAACCAATGCATAATGGGATTGACCATCATATTATAATGCCCCCACAGCTCAAAGGATGAGCATGTTTGGTGCAATGAGGATTCAAACCTGTGACCCTCAAATTACAAGTCGAACGCCTTAACCCACCTGGCCATGCCAGGCCAAAACTGTGAAGTATAACAAAAAAAAACAATTATTAGAATGAAAAGATATTTCATTCATTGAAAAGTGTTATTCTATAGTAATATTACTCTGTTGCATTTCTTAGCTAAGAATACATTAGAAAATGTTCTTTTGATAAGTAAATAATTATTAAGAATTAAAAACTTTAAAATTGAAGTGTTGGAATGATTCAATTGAAATATCCAAAATTATTAAAAGATGTGATGAGATTGGAGGCCAATTATTTTGTGTGTGCTGAACTCTGACAGCAGTTGGACAGAAGATTTTAAATTGAGAAGTTGGAAAAATGGGACATCTCCAGATGAGTTAGTTTTATTTTGTCAATGGAGTAACAAATATGTGGAACACATTGTTATGTAGAGAGGAAGAAAATGAAGCCTTAGAAAATTAAAATGGTTCTAAGTATCTGGATTACTGGTAGGACATTTAGTGAGTGATCTTTTCTCTTTGAGGTTAAGAGTCATCCTTGAGAGGCTAAGGGTCAAAGGACTCCTATAACATACACTTTATAAAAGATTGAACAGGCTTATCTTGAATGCTACTAATGATGTACAGAAATTTCTTTTTTGTGCTACTTATTGTATCACAATCTGATGTCAATCATTTTCAATACACGAGGTTTTATCAAATACCGTTCTTGCTTTGGATGACAAAAACATGTAACTTAATGAATAAAAAGCAATAGGCAGAAAAAAACCTAAAATTTAAATAAGTTAATAATTTTTCAAAAAATCCAAAACAGAGTCTACTTATATTTTATACACAATATGTATCAAAACTACGAGGACAAGGATATAAATATCTTGTCACAGACACAGCTTTGTTTTTATTTATAATTACCACAGCAAACAAAAGGGGTGCAGACTTTAGACCCAGTATTGCTCATGGCTTAATAGCAAAGAAAATGTTAACTTGAATAATTCAGCAATTTCAACTGGAGGTTTGCAGAACATGAAAAATGGATTACTTGGGTTAAGGAAATATAAGGGCTTAGATATTCTATATGGCTAACGTATGGAATCATATTAAGATAACTGTAAAATATGGATATAACTAATTTTTTAGTTTCAGTTAAATTATATGATGTTTAATAATCAATACGGATCACTGTTAAATACTGTCATAAAATATCCCATTGTCTTAGCCTGTGCCACATGGTTAGGGTTTTCTCCTTGTTTCAGCATGAATATTAAAGGAGGTAAGTACATTTCATATTTCCTCTTAAATATTCAGTTCACGTGATCACGAACAAAGGAGATCTCAGACATCTCATCAGCAGCCACGTTTAATTAGTCAAGCATATTAGTGAACTATTACACTTCTATATTACACATTTAATGTTTAACACATTAACTCACTGTTCAACTAACTGAATTAGAGGACAAAACAGTTGAACAGCTCGATCTCTGACTGGTAATGAACTGATTCATTTATTACACTACAGTGAGAAAATGAAATTACAAATTATAGTAACTTTTCCAAAGTAATCATTGGATTAGTTATACTTAACTGTACCTTAAACACAATAATCAAGTGAAAAGTTATAATGTCTCACCCAAAATAATCATAGGAACAAGATGGCATATCAAGTTCACTTGCTCCAACTGGAGCCCACCGTTCTGGAGGCCTCTCATCCTGGCTGTCGTAACCATTCAGTTCCATGGGTAAACTAGGTTCTTCTGTCATCATTTTGTTGTGTTTTTGCTAGTTCATGAAATACCGTGTTCAGTTTCTGACTGTTTAATGAAGTTAAGTAAGATACAATGGATTATTATTAATCTTAAAACATCTGTAAAACTGTTATACAAATTAATGAAAAATAACCGATTTTTACACATGAAACTGGACTTTAATCATACCAACCTCATAATCTGTTATAATTTCAACACCATGACATGCATGGTTTGACAAAACATTCTTATGATTTAACATTAAAATAAATGGTCTTTTCACACAAAAATAAAACATTCTAATTTGGTGTTATTGACATAAAATGTGTTCTGTTGACAAGTAATTTATCTTGCTGTACCACATACATCATTTTTCTCCATACTATCAAAATATTTAATCTAACAACTTGGTGTACTTGCCCAGGGTCCCTCAAAGTGTTCCATTTCAAAAGTCATTAAAATGCAAATTAACCATAACAAAAAGTTTTATTTGTTGCCTCTCAAATTCATATGTCATGCTGTGTTGTTGCCTATAGAGTGCATAATTCTTTCTGTGATTCACAGCATGTGCATATTTTATTAACATCATGACAGTACAGATTGCAACATTAAGCATCCCCCATGTGACATCATTTTAATGTCTACATATTGACTGACAGTCAACACACTACTGTATAGTGGGTATAAATTGTTAAAATAGGTGACCCTAAAAGACCCTTTTGGAAAAAATGTATTTTTTAAAATTATTTTTTGAGTTACCCCAAGATATTGAGAAAGATTACTATTTCCCTTACCCCACCCCAAGAGTATGAAAAAAATAATAACACAGAGAACATTTAAAAAAGACATCCATATGTCAGATACAGTAATAACTACTTTAGAAACCAGTGTGCAGAATTAACATTAACAGATGGAATGCAAGAAGAGAAACAGACCAAAGAAAAAGTTATGACATTCTAAACTGGACAGAATTAAAAGAATAAGGAAAGCTCTTCAGAAATAGAAGGTGAGCAAAACATTTCCTTAAGCCACAGAAATATGAAGCAATGGATGTGGAAGTTCACTTGTACCAGTAAACTGTTGTAGAGGTCAGTAAGGTAAGATAATACTGGATTATTTAAGCATGCTAACACAGTGCATCCAACAATATTGAAATCACTTTTGACTACTCCTGACTCATCTATTGAAACTAATCTCACCTACTACTAACTCATCTGTAAGATATTTGTCACTGTTAATGTTAAAACTAGAATAATCACTCAATATTTGTTACCAATCAGACATGTGTCCTAATTACTACAAGTTTGTTGTGATCACATGGATACTAAAATGATCTGTTTGATTGGTCTTATATTTTTGTTATTATTCAAATTTTTAGTAACATTAATAATTTTCTTAAACTACAATTGTAGAAGTTAAATTAACTGTGTTTTGGGTGTGTACATCTTTTAAAGAATTTATAATTTTTGGGATATTATAAATTGAATTATACGAGATATTTATGAATGTTGAGAAACATCCATTAACAAATGTCATTATTGATAATTTTGTAATTGTATATCAATACCCAACACATTTAGCAGACACTTTTATTTAAAATATTGAACAAATAATATTTATATTAATTATTTTCATATTATACATAACCACATATGCCTATTCTCCAGAAATACATTATAAAAATTACAATTAAAGATTTTATCACAAGCCCATATTACATCGCATATCAATAGCACCACACACCTTGTGCGATCACATTCTGTGTATCACGTTTAGTAACTGTAATTACAATTATATTACAGTATTATAAAACTAATTTAGTATTACAATTACTGCTGTCAGTGATTGTAGTTCTTACTACTAATGAATAGTCTTGTTGTAATTGTATTTCAGTTTATACTAGTTTGTATTTTACAATTTGCCATATGATGAGTTAAGGGCTAAGTTACAAAGCACTTAAAGAGTAAGTCACATATAAAAATTAAGTACATATGTAATCAATGCATAATAACAATATTCCTTTCGTTCTAAGTGATATACCTTGTATTATCTCTAGGTTATTTACTTCAAACCCAAGTGCCATTTCTTCTGCAGTCACTCAAAACTCAACGTATGTTGCACAACCCAGTAACGTGTATACGCCTGTGAAACGATTGCTGCTATTTACAACTTTCGATTTATGCCCAGAGTGTACCTCAGGGCGACTCTTGTTACTTGCGGACCAGGATTCACAACATTCACGAAACTTTGGTTTTATCAAATTTCTCAAACACAGAGCGCTACACTTTAAAAAAATAAATTTAATAAAATCAAATATTAACAAGAAACTTTAATATGTCAATCTATGAACTATATAAGTCGCTGCTAACAACATTGTGCAGATTATTCAGAAACACTGACAATATTATAATTACATTAATTACAAGAACAAAATCCTCCATGCATTTGTAGTGCAGGATATTACATTTTTCTGATTATTGTGTTTTTCAGAGTTTTAATTCTGAATGCATAAATACATTCAAATATCAATTTAAATTTCGCTGTTTAGAGAGCATAACAGATGAGTTCGCTAGTTGTCAATTACTTTATGCAGGGAAAATAAAATGCGACGTACATAAATAGAAAATATCTCCTGTCTGTGCGTTTTTCTTTTAGCAAAGCCACAAAGGCTATCTGCTCAGCCCCAGGGGAATCGAACCCCTGATTTGAGCGTTGTAAATCCGGAGACATACCGCTGTACTAGCGGGTGGCATCTCCTGTCAGCCAATCGGATAGGATAGAAACCATGAGAGATATCCAAAAAGGTATCAAACATAGAATGCCCTTGCAAAGCAGTTGAGGTGAATGTTAATTAGCTCACATTATAAGAGATTCTAGAGTTTGCTGCCTTTTTTGAATTTTGCGCAAAGCTACATGAGGGCTATCTGCGCTAGCCATTCTTAATTTACCAGTGTTAGACTAGAGGGAAGGCCACTAGTCATCACCACCCACCGCCAACTCTTGGGCTACTCTTTTACCAACGAATAGTGGGATTGATTTTAACATTATAATACCCCCACGTCTGAAAGGGCGAGTATATTTGGTGTGACAGGGATTCGAACCCTCGAATTACAAGCCGAACGCCTTAACCACCTGGCCATGCCAGGCCTCTTTCGTGAGAGAGATCAACTAGCTATAAGCTATTGCCCAAGTTTTAAGACTTTTTTTTTTTTATGCTACAGGATTTGTTGGTGTTCTTCTTTCTGTTAACTTTGTTAGAATGTCATCTCTGAAAGTAGACAGGCTATGTCTAGATTCTCTTGTACTTAGTTTTACTTTACTTGTTACTCAGGTACGTTTACACATGCACAATGTTTTTTGTGGGTTACAGGGTATTAATATGTTCACCTTTAAAGGGCTATTTCTAGATTTTGTAATGTATTATTTTGGGTTTTAAAATATGTTTGAAGAGTTTTCTTTTTAACAGTTTTTTATCATATAGCATTGTATTTTACATGACATAGTTAAGAAGACTTATTTTCATTCGGTCATTATGCATTATTGGTTGTGTATGTGTATTTTCGTATAACAAAACCACATCGGGTTATATGCTGAGTCCATCGAGGGGAATAGAACTCCTGATTTTAGCGTTGTGTGTGTGTTTTCTGATAGCAAAGTTACATAGGGCTATCCGTTGAGCCCACCGAGGGGAATCAAACCCATGATTTTAGCGTTGTAAATCCGTAGACATACTGCTGTACTAGCGGGTACTGTGCATTATTGTAAATGGTTACAAACCACAAATAACGTTGTTGTTTTTTTATTACTTTACCTCTTTTTTTGTATCGGCCCAGCATGGCCAGGTGGTTAGGGTGCTCGGCTTGTAATCTGAGGGTCGGGGATTCTAATTCCTCTCATACCAATCATGCTCGCCCTTTCAACCGTGGAGGCGTTGTAATGTGACGTTCAATCCCACTATTCGCTGGTAAAAGAGTAGCCTAGAACTGGCGGTGGGTGGTGATGACTAGCTACCTTCCCTTTAGTCTTACACTGCTAATTTACGGTCGGTTAGCGGACATAGTCCCCGTATAACTTTGTGCTAAATTTAAATCAAACAAACTTCTTTTGTGTTATTTCAATTTAATTCATTATTAAAGGATTCTATTTTTTATCATGCATTAGTATAGTTCTTTGTTGAATGGTTTCTGTCATTCATGTTACGTGTACCTCTTTTTAGGAATAAAATTTAATTACGAGTTTAAAAGTGATTAGTTTTAAAGTTAAATTTAAGTATATACGTGTGACAAGTGTGAAAAAAAGAAAGAGGGGTAAAATTGCGATTGCAAATATTTGACACATTTTATGACACTGCTTTAATGATATAGAGATTTTTTTTTTTTAATTTCCACACTGTAATTGAAGCAATATGTGCTCCAGAAGGTGATTAAGGTTACACTGTTGTAATTGTTCTCTGTATGTGATGTTTCTTTCGCTTAAAAGGATATTGCATCAATATAAACTGCTCAAAAAGTAAAGGAACAAGTACGTTTTTTATATAATTTATCTCAGTGTTCCAAATGTGATGATATTTTTATCTTTTTAGGTAATTTGCTTCATTTCAGTTCCATCTGTATCCATGTTTTAATGTGTGATGAACGGTAAAACATGGAGAACTAATATTTTTAAAAAAATGACCAATATTACCAAAACTGATATCCCATATGAGACGATACTTTAAACAGTTTTATGCGTTTATTCAAGAAATGTTTGAAACATTCAATATTTAGTGTCACCTCCATGGGCTGTAACACACTTCTGACACTGATTTGGCACACTTTGAATCAGTCTATCCACGTTATCTTGGGGTATGGCAGCCCACTCGTCTACCAGGGCTTGTCGGAGTTCCTGTATATTCGCTAACTCAACTCGACAACATATCCCAATAATGTTCAATAGGACTTAAATCTGGAGATCTAGCAGACCACTCAAAAGTCTCTATTCCTTCCTCGTCAAGGAAGCCCATAGACAGTCTGTCGACGAGGGCTCGCGCGTAAACTTGCATGAGAATGAACCCATCTCCGACAGCATCGATAAAAGACCTCACAATGGGTTTCTGAATCTCGTCTCTATATCGTCGTGCGTTTAGAGCACCCCTGTTGAGGATGAGTGAGTCCGTGCGGCCACCCAAGCATATGCCTGCCCAGACCGTTACAGAACCTTCTTCATAAGCGTCGACTTGCTCAATGTTATAGGTGGAAAATCGTTCTCTCTGGCGTCTCCACACTCTCACACGTCCATCTTCACGAGACACAGTGAATATGCTCTCGTCTGTTCACAGCACGGTAGCCCATTGACGAAGTTCCCAGTCCAAATGCTGAAAAGCAAACTCCAACCTCGCTGCACGGTAACGCGCTGTCAGAATAACGCCTCTTGCAGGCCACCTGGCTCTAAGGCGTCCTTCGTGCAGACGATTGCGAACTGTTTGGGCCGACACACAGGTTCCAGTGGAATACTGAAGATCATTTCGCAGTGGCCGAGCCGTTGCTAACCAATCCCTCAGAGCAGTAGTCACGATGTAGTGGTCTTCTCTGGCTCTTGTGCAGCGATGACGGTCTTGACCTGGTCTCCTGCCATAAGAGTTCGTCTCTTAGTACCGTCGCAAAATTTGACTGATGACGCTTGGTGACACGCCGACGCGCTGTGCCACCCTCATTTGAGTCTGGCCATCCTCCAGCATCTGGACCGCTCTGGCCACCTTGTTCTCTGTCAGATGGCACCTAACTGCTTGGGTACACAAGATGAAGGTACACACTGACAAAACGAGCCGCAAAAGATCCATGTTGATGTTTATTTCGAGAATTAATGAGGAATGCATAGTTTCACGTTACAGTCTTATAGATGGTACCTTCAGTTGTATTCTCCTTGAGTTTCGTTTAAGTTGCTTCAAGCTTCACTTGCAAGCTTAAAAAATACACTTCTAGACGAATGGATATGTTTTTCATTCTTAAATTTAGTTATGACAGAAATGTAGTGAAATATGTACTTGTTCCTTTAACTTTTTTGAGCAGTATATAACATCTGGGTTAAAAACGTCGATACTGTAATGTCCTTTGCTGGTTGGTTGCGATATCGATTAAGTACTTAACCAGTGCTGTGAAGAGACATAGGTCACGATATAATGCTTTCAGTTGGACAAAGACACAAAGTTATCTGTTTAATTAATATGCGCTATCATCAGCCACTGTTCTTATAGAAGACAGTCGATTGAAGACATGGATTCACAGCATTGGACTTTGTGTTATGATTCAACCCAGCCAGAATGATAAAAGCCATACGATAAAGTTTAAAGTTAATGATATTTCTTATTCTTTTATCAAGCTGTAAACTTTAAAATACTACTCATAATCACATGATTTTAATATATACACAGACTTATTTTGTATTTTATGTCGTATTTACATAACAAATAATGGGAAAATGTATATTATTTGTGCCTATTTTTACACTTATTATTCGAAAACAAAAATGTTTTAAAGATGTCGTTTAAACTAGTGGATTACTTTACGGCTTTGATTTGTTTCGAATATTTTCTGGCTTGTGTAGTAAAAGAAAGTGAATCATACTGTATATGATTGTTACGTATGTTACTACGCTGTGTTTCTAAACTAAATTTTTGAATGAGTCATTTATTTGTGTCGTTAATGGATTGTGATGCACAATAATCTGTGACACAGTGATGGCTTTTGATTTAAGAAAAGAAGAAGATGTAAAGGAATTCTTGGAGAACCTTGGTATCGAATATCGTTTTCAGTGTTATCGAGAAAAGGAACCAGACGGTATGTTTTAAATTTACGTATTTAAATTGTAGATGCATCTAATTTAGGTAGTTCCTGCGATTAAGATTATAATTTTCTACATATACCGATCTTACAAAGAACTATTATTATTAAACTTATTCGAGAATGTACGTCCTGCACAATCAGTGTTATCGAGTTATTTAGATCATATTAAAAATTCTAATGTTGAATTAATCACTCATGTAAGTTAAATATGAAAGACCGTGTAAGTGTTGATATTATTAGTACCAAAACAATATTACAAATAAGAAACAATTACGTTAACGAAATGACTTGTATCTGAATGCTATACTAACACTGATAGTAACAGATGAACGTGGTTAGCGAAAATATTTTAAAATATGGACAAATGTAACTGGATTATGAAAAACAAAAATCTGCAGCTAGCATAATTTTTGTCACAAATCTTAGGCTAATGTTTTAAACAATATCTTTCAATATAAGTGTCCCTTATTTAAGTGGAGGGTGTGTAATAAACACCAACATATTGGGAATAGGTAAAAAACTAAAATGCCAGAAGAATGTATTAATATAACTGTCTGGGCAGTATGCTTAAATCATTCTAAATGACACACGTATTTCATTCAGTACTTGAACTTTGTCATATGGTAATCGTATTTTTAAATGTATCATAGTTGTTCTGTGTAATATAAAAATAACATGCTTTTCTCTGGATAAAGCACTTAAATAGTACTAAATGCTGCAAATTGTATGTCATTCATTTACTAAGATTATCCTCTTCAAAAATAAATAACCTCTAAATCTAAATTGGTTTTTGTGTAAATCATAAATAATTTCTGACTAGTATATATTTGCCTGGATGAAGCAGTTAATTAATAATGAATTATCCATTTCATATGTAACTCAATTACTCCAGTCTTCTCCAACAATAATCTTAAGAATTATCTTCAAGTGTATTAGTCTTTCTCTAATATCAACAACCTCTGTGGACTAGTATATATATTTACCTGGATGTTACTGTTGTTGTTTTGAATTAAGCTCATCAATTTTTCCAATTTATTATTATTTGTTTCGGAGTGACACAGTATTATGTCTGTAGACTCACACCATTATAACCTGGGCTTCAATACCTGTGGTGGGCAGAGCATAGATAACCTACAGTGTATCTTTGCACTTAACTACAAACCAAACTGATTATTAAGGTGTTATGTCTAGCAGAGGTTTTCTGTTCATGAAGATTTATACTCCATTATAGATATGAAAACCCAAACACTGTAAGTGAATGTAGAGTATTTGATTTCCTTACAACACAAAAATGGTAAATAAACTGTTTGTTTTACTGATACATAAAGTAATGGATAACATAATTTAAAAATCTTATTGTAACCCTTTTGTCAAATATGTAGAAAACTGAATTATAATCTATTATTAATATTTTATTTTTTTTCCAGTAAGCTGAAATAATGACATTCCAGATTGGTTGTTTTCATTTCAAATTTTTCTATCTTTGTCTTTTACTATCAAGGATACATTTAGAGCAAAGACACATTTAAAGAAATTCATGATGTAAACTTTGTACACAGATATCTCATTAAAATCGTTACTTATTCAGTGAATCATGATTTCAAAGCTTGTCTTAATTTTGTTTTTGAAAGAAAACATTCTGAGATTTGTTTCAAGCCTCTAACACAAGGCCAGCGTGACAGTTAACCAATATCTGTTTTAATTATATCCAGTGCTCAAAGTGGAGTGTGTCACTTTTTGTGTACTTTCATTAAGAATTCCAAACAATTAAAACTATTTCCGTTTTATGCACAAGTGTAGCCCTAATTACATCTGATTTACTATATAAACATGGTTTTCTTGCAACTAGATTGAGAACCAAGTATGTAACAAAAATATCCCTGAAAAGTAGTATTGTAGTTGGTTATATTTGATTATGGAAAATCTAATTAAACTAGTTTGAAGTTAATGACAAATTCTTGATTATTTTGATTAATTAACATGCTACAACCTTTCTGTGATATTTACAATTGTACATTTTCTAGTCTCCAGGGCATTGTAAAACTTGGGTCTGTGCACTCAAGAGATATTCTAAAGGACAGTGAGATTTTAATCACATCTACAAAGGTTTAGTAAAATTTCTCTGAGATTGGTTTTCTGTAAAACATTTAAAACTTTACCTTCCAGACAAATCATTTGAGTGAATGAAAAAGTTTCAGAATCTTCTAAAGAGAAATTAAGCAAATGACACCATTTAGGCTAGTAGTAATTTCTATTTATTCTCAGTATGTATTTGAAAGTTCAAATCTTTCAACTTATAAGTTGATAATTGTAAAATATCAAAAGAGCAATGCTGTAAGTTACGTTTTTCAAATTTAAGTTGTAAAATATCTTGCCTTATCTGTACCAGGTAAAGAAAAATGTGTAATTTCCATAAATTCATATGGGAAAATTAAGTCAAATTTATAACACATGAACAATTATATTTTCGGTGTAGGATGCCATAGGTTAGGAGATTTTTTGGAAGCTGTCAAGAAAGATTACCATAAAGCCTGTAAAATTTACAAGTTCAACTGTGATGACTATAAATACGGGAAGAGCTGTTTTAAATATGGAAATTATAGTTTTCTTGGAAAAGGTAATGTTGCAAGTTATTTTAGTATTCAAGTTCCATTTTATAATAAGTCAAACGTAAACAGCCGTAAAGCTTTAACTAAAAACTTGTTTGAAGCTCTTGGTTTTAATCAGTTTCTTTTCTTTTTTTTAGTAGTAAATTACCTTGGTAGAAAGTCACTTGTGACATTTAAGTGATTCTAGAAACATCTTATTTAATGGTAACATTAGAATTATTTACTAGAAATACATCCATTTTATCAACTGGTCATATTGAAGCTGCAGTTCACCATGTTTAACTATGTTAAGCCTACACCACTATACAATTTTATTGAATCTTTAAGGCTCAAGTTAGTAGTCTAGAGAGCTCTGATATCTGGCATACGTATTAAACACTTGGCCGTAATCTTATTTTGGTAATTAATTACAGACTGTGCAATATTCATCTATCATGACAATGTATAGTTTTTGATCAGAAATTGGTGTATACTATTTGAAGTTAAACAACATTTAAAGTCTTTTTATTTAATAAATAGATATTTTTTGTTGGAGAATTTTTTTTCTTTTGGCAGAACCAAATATGATCAGTTTTTGTCTGCTACATTTATCTCTGAAAACATAAGGGTTTTTATAACAGCCCTCAAGCAGTAGTAAACATTTATAAAGATTTGCTAATCAATAATATTGATTTTTACTTATTACCCCTACTTGATATATCATAATGCATTATTTTTACCAATAACTCCAAGACTGTCACAGGCTTTAAACTATTCATGTTTAATGTAGCTTTTGACATAACATTGGAAACATATTTCTGCATATTAAAAGACAACAGGAAGGGTAACGAATTTCAAGCCACTATTTTCATGAAATGTGAGAAATACTTACAGTTTACTTTAATGAACACCCAATACCACATGTATGTACACAGTGTTAAGATTTTTGTTTTCAAATTATAATTAGTTCCAAAGTGTTTCTAATTCATGGATAATTTAATGGTGAGCTTTTGGATAACCATTCTTCTCATTTTGTATAGATTTAAATAAACACTCAAAGAAAAGCTGAGATAATTTCTATAGAGTTTCAAAGGGTTGGAAAAACATTAAGTAAAATATTTTCATATTTATTTCAAAGTTTAAGTAGGTTACACAGGCTCTAAAATGAAACGATTGTTTTATGCTTAATGTAATTGTAATTTTTTTTTAACAGGTTGCAAAGCAGACCTCGACAGAGCTTTGAATACTATAGTATAGGTTTGAGAATGCTTCCCCAGAATCGTGCCTGCACGCTGGGTTGATGCTTACATCTACAAACAGAGATGAAAAAATCCCTTGGCGGAAAGACTATGTGAAGGGTGTAGAATTTCTGGATAAAGGCTGTCAAGGAAATAATGGTATGAGCTGCTATTTTGCCAGTGGAATTTATATTACTGGTGCACCAAATGTTCTTAAGAACATGGAAAAGGCTTTGAATACACTCGGAAAGCTTGCGAGCTGGACAACATCCATGCTTGTGCAAACCTCAGCCAGATGTATCGAAAAGGTGATGGTGTCAAAAAAGATACATCATTAGCTCAGAAATACAAGGATAAAGCTCTAGAGATGCAAGAACAGATTACGAAGGGATTTCGACAAATAGATTTCGAACAGGGAACATAACCAGTAGGCTACAATTTGTCACGATTCCTCCCTGTTCTAGAGTAAGGTTTGGTGTTACTTTTACAGAACTTTATGGTGAATACTTGATTTGATTAATTACACTGTATCTATGTTTCATAGATATTAAATAACTGAGTCACTTTGAACTGTTAATAATTAAAAGAATGTGAGAATGAATATTTCATGTATAAAAATGTATGATGCTGCTCAAGTAATACTGAATGTAAATGCATTACAGAAAAAATTAAAGAGCAGTTTCTACCAAACTGAATGAGAACTGATGATTTCAGTAAAGATATTACATTTTTTAAGGAGAAGGAAAGCTAAACTATGTTGCAGGTTGTTGTAATAAAAATAACAGTGTAGGATGTCTTTCTGAACACAGTGATATGTAACTTTTTAATATTACACTTCATCAGCTAATTGCTCTTATACAGCTGAATATTACACAAAACTGGTGATTTCTTTTTCAAAGATACATTTCTCTGAAGTTTAAGAACACAATTTATTCTTTTGAAGAGTGAATGTCAGTCAACAATCCACAATGAAGAAAAAAACCTGTTAATGACCGAAGAAGGTCGAAAGGTTGTTCGCTCCTCTACATAAAAATGTTCTCAACCCATACCAGCTGTTTTTAAATGTATATTTGTCAGTCAACAAACATACGTAAATCTTACTTTTAAACAGAAGGTGATGGCCAGGACTACAAATCAGGAATTCTAAGATCACAATATTACACTGAGCATGCTGTGAGCAAGTCATAAATATAAAAGCCAGTTCTACAGTTAAGAATAGATGTAGAGATCAGGTGTTGTCTGTTGGTTGGCATTTTTATACTTAGCATTTCGAAATTGGTGGTTTCCAAGTGGGATGTTTGGCTCATGTGTTGCTGGTTGTAAAACCAAGTACTGTAAACTTGACATACAAGAATGTTATTCTGTATATAAAATCAAATAATCTAAGAAAAGATGAATTGAATACAAATCATTTGTGAATTTTAATGTTTAATAACATAATAAAATATTAAGTAACTAATTATATTTTGTGGTAAGTTATATTTCCCAGTTCACATAACTAACAAGTACCAATGACTTAACTGTACTAAAACACAGAGTAATAAAATTCATTTTTACCCAATACCAAGGTATAGCTAGAAAAAACTGACACCATCCAAATATTAATTTCATAAGTTTTATTTCTTTTTTACAGAGATTCATTTAACATGAAAAACCAAAGGCACAGTACACACTCCAGGAAATTAAGTACAGGCGCTGAAATTTTGAACACGCCATTTCTAACTGAAGAGCATGGGCTAATAGTGAGCTTTTTAGGAAACAAAAATCAATACATCTGTGGTTTACTAATATTTATAATATTAACAAAAGAGAATTTTCCTTTTTAACTTGAAAATGGATCTTTAAATACGAAACTTCTAGGTTTTCTATTTTTTGATGCTAGATTAATAGCACTTTTATATTAAAAGCAAGCATTATGTTATTTATTTTTTGCTTTAAGGGAAAGTTTATTAATTCAGCAAGTATACAGCTTTAGAAGAAAACAATCAAGTTTTTCTATTGCCCACTACAACAGTGGTTTTTATTTCATCTTCTCTCGAGTTTAAATGAATATTATGATGACAGTGCATACACTTCTTTTCAGTTATTTTCCTAAGGTAGCCATAACAATGCTGCAATCTTTAGATTTTCTGAAACAGATGACACCACAATGTTTTCTGTCAATCATCGAAGTTTTGAGACAAGAGAAAATTGGCTGCTAGATTTTCGTTCTTGTCACAAGCAAAGTAGGCTTGAATTACTAGATACTCTGGAAATCCTAAGGCTTTTAGCTGTGGGAAAAAAAGTAAATATTGAATGTAAAACTATAAACAGAGGGTTAACTTTGAAACTTCTCTCCTAAAGCTTAAGAGACAGAGGTTAAAGTGGCTTTGACAATACATCATTGTAACTATCTATCTATTATGTGGCAGTAAGTATAAAAAATGCTCTTAAGAACGATGGTTTTTTAAATTATCTTGTTGTGAAGATTACTGAACTATCACTTAATAGTATGTGGGTAAAGAGGAAAAAAAGGACAATTCATTTGGTTAAGTAGGTCACAATGTAATATTACTAAATGTCCTTACTCTTTCAAGAACAATTCATTTGGTTAAGGAGGTCACAATGTAATATTACTAAATGTCCTTTCTCTTTCAAGAACAATTAATTTGGTTAAGGAAGCCACAATGTAATATTACTAAATGTCCTTACACTTTCAAGAACAATTGATTTGGTTAAGAAGGGCACAATGTAATATTACTAAATGTCCTTACTCTTTAGAGTACAACTTATTTGGTTAAGGAAGCCACAATGTAATATTACTAAATGTCCTTACTCTTTCAAGATCAATTCATTTTGTAAGAAGGTCACAATGTAATATTACTAAATGTCCTTACTCTTTCAAGAACAATTCATTTGGTTAAGGAGGTCACAATGTAATATTACTAAATGTCCTTACACTTTCAAGAACAATTCATTTGGTTAAGGAGGTCACAATGTAATATTACTAAATGTTCTTACTCTTTCAAGAACAATTCATTTGGTTAAGAAGGGCACAATGTAATATTACTAAATGTCCTTACTCTTTCAAGAACAATTATTTGGTTAAGGAAGCCACAATGTAATATTACTAAATGTCCTTACTCTTTCAAGAACAATTCATTTGGTTAAGAAGGTCACAATGTAATATTACTAAATGTCCTTACTCTTTCAAGAACAATTCATTTGGTTAAGGAGGTCACAATGTAATATTACTAAATGTCCTTACTCTTTCAAGAACAATTCATTTGGTTAAAAAGGTCACAATGTAATATTACTAAATGTCCTTACTCTTTCAAGAACAATTCATTTGGTTAAGGAAGCCACAATGTTATATTACTAAATGTTCTTACTCTTTCAAGAACAATTCATTTGGTTAAGGAAGCCACAATGTTATATTACTAAATGTCCTTACTCTTTCAAGAACAATTCATTTGGTTAAGGAAGGCCACAATGTAATATTACTAAATGTCCTTACTCTTTCAAGAACAATTCATTTGGTTAAGGAAGCCACAATGTTATATTACTAAATGTCCTTTCTCTTTCAAGAACAATTAATTTGGTTAAGGAGGCCACAATGTAATATTACTAAATGTCCTTACTCTTTCAAGAACAATTCATTTGGTTAAGGAAGCCACAATGTAATATTATTAAATATCCTTACATTTTCAAGAACAATTGATTTGGTTAAGAAAGCCACAATGTTATATTACTAAATGTCCTTACTCTTTCAAGAACAATTCATTTGGTGAAGAAAGCCACAATGTTATATTACTAAATGTCCTTACTCTTTCAAGAACAATTCATTTGGTTAAAGGAAGCCACAATGTTATATTACTAAATGTCCTTACTCTTTCAAGAACAATTAATTTGGTTAAGGAGGCCACAATGTAATATTACTAAATGTCCTTACTCTTTCAAGAACAATTCATTTGGTTAAGGAGGCCACAATGTAATATTACTAAATGTCCTTTCTCTTTCAAGAACAATTAATTTGGTTAAGGAGGCCACGATGTAATATTACTAAATGTCCTTACTCTTTCAAGAACAATTCATTTGGTTAAGGAAGCCACAATATAATATCATTACTAAATGTCCTTACTCTTTCAAGAACAATTAATTTGGTTAAGGAAGCCACAATGTAATATTACTAAATTTCCGTACTGTTTCAAGAACAATTCATTTGGTTAATGAGGTCACAATGTTATATTACTAAATGTCCTTACTCTTTCAAGTATAATTCATTTGGTTAAAAATGTCACAATGTAATATTACTAAATGTCCTTACTCTTTCAAGAACAATTCATTTGGTTAAGGAGGCCACAATGTAATATTACTAAATGTCCTTACTCTTTCAAGAACAATTCATTTGGTTAAGGATGCCACAATGTAATATTACCAAATGTCCTTAATCTTGCAAGAACAATTCATTTGGTTAAGGAGGCCACAATGTAATATTACTAAATGTCCTTACTCTTTCAAGAACAATTCATTTGGTTAAGGAGGCCACAATGTAATATTACTAAATGTCCTTTCTCTTTCAAGAACAATTCATTTGGTTAAGGAGATCATAATGTAATATTACTAAATGTCCTTACTCTATGAAGAACAATTCATTTGGTTAAGGATGCCACAATGTAATATTACTAAATGTCCTTACTCTTTCAAGAACAATTCATTTGGTTAAAAAGGTCACAATGTAATATTACTAAATGTCCTTACTGTTTCAAGAACAATTCATTTGGTTAAGGAGATCACAATGTAATATTACTAAATGTCCGTACTGTTTCAAGAACAATTCATTTGGTTAATGAGGTCACAATGTAATATTACTAAATGTCCTTAATCTTTCAAGAACAATTCATTTGGTTAAGGAGGCCACAATATAATATCATTACTAAATGTCCTTACTTTTTCAAGAACAATTAATTTGGTTAAGAAAGCCACAATGTTATATTACTAAATGTCCTTACTCTTTCAAGAACAATTAATTTGGTTAAGGAGGCCACAATGTAATATTACTAAATGTCCTTACTCTTTCAAGAACAATTCATTTGGTTAAAGAAGCCACAATGTTATATTACTAAATGTCCTTTCTCTTTCAAGAACAATTCATTTGGTTATGGAGGCCACAATGTAATATTACTAAATG
This sequence comes from Tachypleus tridentatus, assembly GCF_004210375.1. NCBI lineage: Eukaryota > Metazoa > Arthropoda > Merostomata > Xiphosura > Limulidae > Tachypleus > Tachypleus tridentatus. Next base: position 13,957,698 of record NC_134828.1, read on the forward strand.
TCCTTACTCTTTCAAGAACAATTCATTTGGTTAAGGAAGCCACAATGTAATATTACTAAATGTCCTTACTCTTTCAAGAACAATTCATTTGGTTAAGGAAGCCACAATGTTATATTACTAAATGTCCTTACTCTTTCAAGAACAATTTATTTGGTTAAAAAGGTCACAATGTATTATTACTAAATGTCCTTACTCTTTCAAGAACAATTCATTTGGGTTAGGAAGGCCACAATGTTATATTACTAAATGTCTTTCTCTTTCAAGAACAATTAATTTGGTTAAGGAAGCCACAATGTTATATTACTAAATGTCCTTACTCTTTCAAGAACAATTCATTTGGTTAAGGAGGCCACAATGTAATATTACTAAATGTCCTTACTCTTTCAAGAACAATTCATTTGGTTAAGAGAAGCCACAATGTAATATTACTAAATGTCCTTACTATTTCAAGAACAATTCATTTGGTTAAAAGCCACAATGTTATATTACTAAATGTCCTTACTCTTTCAAGAACAATTCATTTGGTT
>NC_134828.1:13958724-14007101 GCF_004210375.1 Tachypleus tridentatus
GAAGGAACTGAAGCTGCAGCTGTCTCTGGTGCTGTTTTCGCGGAGTTCCGATAGTCAGAGTAAACCATCCGTTCCTGTTCTTCATCAGAGACCGCCGAACAGGCCTGGTTCTGTTTATGGGCCGTGTTAATAACATGCCTTCACCCTAAGCTTATACAAGTTTTTTTCAGAAAATGTATATTGCTATTTAGTTTTTATTTCTTTTACTTATTACAGTGCAATATTATTAGAAACCAGACTAAGGGAAAGGGAGCCTGTGGTGGGACGCACTTATAATGTGACTTTGAACTTTATAGCCAAATTATTAATAAAAAGACATCGCCTTATAATCGGGTTGGTATGATATTTTCAGAAAACTTTTATAGCTATTTAGCTTTCACTTATTTTGCTTGCATTGCAAAAATATATTTTAATGTTTTTTTCTTGCGTTTTAATTGTCATAAAAGCTTGTGAATCTACTTTCAAACATCATTTCTCTAAAAAAAAGTAATTTTTATTCTCACATAAATGTTTATTTATTAACTCATTTTCACTAAGAAAAGTATCTTATTAAATTTCAGTAATAACAAATCTTGCTGTTTTCTTTAAAATATTTTATGAAATTATAATAAATCAATAAATAATATCGATCATTAATCCTGTTCTCTTTTTTCTTCTTTATGTAATAAATAATATTATTCTAGAAGTTATGTCCCATCTACGGATTTACAACACTAAAATCAGGGGTTCGATTCACCTCAGTGGGCTCAGCAGATAGCCTAATGTAGCTTTGCTATAAGAAAACGAACAAACGATCTAAATGTTATAATTTAAAAGCTGAAAGCTGGCAAAAATAAGAAACCAGTAGGCCTAAAATCTGTGATGAAAATTTTATTAACAGAACTATTTTGTTGCTATTATAATTAAGCGCAAAGCTATGTAACGACCTACGTGGGTACCAAACACCGATTTTTAGCGATAATGTCCTCAAGCTTACAGCTGAACCACTGAGAGTTAGATAAAAAAAATAAATTCCTATTAACAAATTTGAACTTACAATCTTTACAAATAGCTTATTTCTTTCACAGAGCTTACTTAAGATGACGTACGTGTGTTGTTTGTGTGTGTGTGTTTTTTTTAATGTCAATTTATACTATTTTGTCTAAAGTAATTCCAGAAAATTAACGTTTTGGGAAAAATCTTAACTGGATCGCACAGTTAAATAAATAGCAGAATAACATCGAATTTTTCCTTCATGCATAACGAGCCTGTAATGGGACAGGTGGTCAGGAGCTCACCTAGCGATCTGGGAATCGCGAGTTCGAATCCTCGTCATACCAAACACGTTCACCCTCCCAGTCGTAGCAGCGTTATAACGTTTCAGTCAATCCCACTATTAGTTGGTAAGAGTTGACGGTGGGTGGTGATGACTAGCTGCCTTCCCTCTAGTCTTACACTGCCAAATTAGGGACGGCCAGCGCAGATAGCCCTCGTGTAGCTTTGCGCGAAATTCCAAGCAAACACTTCTTCATGCAACCCACAAAATTATTTTATTTTAACAGTCAGTAGACCAGAATCATGGGAAGAGGGAAGTAACATGGTTTTGATTAACCACATTCGAGATTTGGGTGTTCGATTCTCTGGTAATACCAAACACAGCGGAAGTTGGCAAGGATTTCCAGGAACCAAAACCAAATAAAATGCAACAAACTTGATGCAGGAAACAAAACACAAAAGATGTTATATCAATCAAAGTTGTGGTAACTAATAACAGATGGCTCATGTTTAGAGGCTTTCTCTGACATAAAGCTGTCTTTAAGATACTGATGTATGAAAGTTATCGAAATAATTAATCATATTATGATAAATATTGTAACTTTTGTGACCTATCATTACAATAGCTGATGTACTAAAACGAAAAGTCTGCAAGTTGAGAAAATATCAACAATGTGATTAGCTTTGTTTATCTTTAGAGCAAAGTGGGCTATCTGCTTTGTCCACCACAGAGAATCGAACCCCGGATCCGTAAACTTATCGCTGTTCACTGGGAATAAGTAATTAAGAGTACCATAATGAATTACGTTACTGATTTGAGCTTGTGAATTGTGGGCCTCTGGTGGCTCAGCAGTAAGACTGAGAACTTATACCACTAAACAATGGGTTTCGATACCCAAACAGACAGAGAGCATGGATAATGCATTGTATATTTCTATGCAACAAACAAACAAACGATTTGAAACATAATAAAAACTAATACTCATGGCAAGAATTCAGTTTTTAAAGGAAAGACTGACTTTCCTAAACGGGGGGGGGGGTAATATTGATATTCCCCACACCTCGCTCACGAAACAAGAAATTTGCTACGTTCATGGAGTTAAAGGAAGTTTAGAGTCAGGTTGAACCTGCTAATTTGGCCGATATGAAAATCTGAGAGATATACAGAAGTCCAGGAGACTGAGAGAAGACCAAGGCTAAAAATGACGTTGATGAGAAAAAATAAGGCGATAGCAGTGAGTCACCAGAGCCACCTAGTGGATGGGATTTAAAAAGTCCAAAAGTGCCAAGGAATTTGTTGTGGGGGGAAAAACGGGAGATCCCCGAGAAAAACCACTTTCAGAAGACAGTCGCCGAATAATCTACCTGTCCTGTGTCCAGAGCTGAAATTAGAACAAGACTAATGGGTTAGAAATAACTTTGAAGTGTGTTCTAAACCAATTTAAGATGTCAGCGCCCTCTGTTATCACCTTATCACTGCGTTTAGAAGCTTGTGACATTTAACTAACACTTGAAGATTTGGAATGGTGGGAAACAGCAGTTTTACTCAGGACAGTAAACTTTTAACCTATGGTGTTTATTTAATTAAACAAAGGTTGGTTATAGTGTTACCAAACAGAAATGATAGAATTAGAAACACAGACATTCTATGTGGTTATTGTCCCCCGCTAGTACAGCGGTAAGTCTAAGGACCTACAACACTAAAATCAAGGGTTTGATTCCCCTAGATTGGCTCAGCAGATAGCCCGACGTCACTTTGCTATAAGAAAACACACACACACATAATTCTTGAAAGCGTCGGCGCCTGGTAACACTCGATCATTACAGAATAGAGGAAAACAAAGATGGTTGTACATCCCCGTCACACCAAACATGCTTGAGGAGGCGTTATAATGTGACGGTCAATCCCACTATTCGTTAGTAAAAGAGTAGCCCAAGAATTGGCGGTGGATGGTGATTACTAGCTGCCTTCCCTCTAGTCTTACACTGCTAAATTAGGGACGGCTAGCGCAGATAGCCCTCGTGTAACTTTGCGAGAAATTCAAAAAAAACAAACCACGAGAAGTCCAAAAGAAAAACTCTAATAGTTTCTCAGATTATTATTGGAATTTCTTCAGTAGACTGTATAGTACTGATTTTATGATAAGTCATTCCTTTCATAAAGTTAAGACAGAGCTAGACTGAAATTGATATACGAAAGTACTTGCCACGCGTTATTGTTAAAAATTAAGATTAAAATCTCGAACAGATCAGCTGATATATTCTTCTGTCTGCTGTATTGTGTACTTCCAACGATAAGTCCACCGTTGGTACAGCGGTACGTCTACGGATTTACAGTGCTAAGATCAGGGGTTCGATTCTCCTCGGTGAACTCAGCAGATAGCCCACTGTGGCTTTGCTAAAAGAAAAAAAACACACACACAATCCAACGATAAAACTTGTAGGTTTGGAACGCTAAAATTCTGGGCCCGATCTCTGCTGCGGACAAGCACAAATTGCTCATTTTGCAGTTTTTTTTAGTTAACAATAAATAGAACAGACGCTATGAAAATTTCGTGAAATCAAGACTAGAGTGTAAACATACTTAGTAAAAAGAGAAACAGTCAGTTACCACTGAAGTTTCTTATTGTCCCAACGTTTTGTCTTACGGATTTTTCAATCCAAGAGATGGACCCAGTGGCGCATTTAGGTAGGGGTTAGAGGGGTGTCAGCCGCAGGGCCCATGGTCTTAATGTAGGCCAATTGATAGTTTTATTCTATGTGAAATTATACGGAATGTATAGCTTACAAAGATTATTGCCCCTGGGCTTACACAACCTTAAATCTGCCACTGGAAAACTCTGTGGTTATTTTTTCTAAAACTACTGTAGCCTTAATAATGTCATCTCTTGAAAAGTCCCCCCCCTGTAGCATAGCGGTATGTGTACGGATATAAGACACGAGAAATCGGGTTTCGATACCCGTGGTGGATAGAGCACACATAGCCCACTGTGTAACTTTCTGCTTAACTTTAAAACAAACAAACTCTTGAAAAGTTAAACTTCTACGGGATAAAAAACAACAAAAAACATTATTACCAACTCCTCCTAATGTTAAAAGTCAACAAACATATTTAAATATAATTGTTTAAACGTATATAGAGTACTTCTCAAAGACTGCACGCTGTAAGTAGTTTAGTGATAAAATTAAACACGAACGTGATAATAGGCGGCGTTGATTAAACGTTTTGAAATCTTCGTAAATGCATGATTAGTAACATATAGAGTTACAAAACAGACAATAGTTGTAAATACAAGAGTATACAATTTGAATATATAACGACAGTCAAGAATGCGACGATTTGGTTCAAACGAAAGGTCAAATTAAAACATGTTTAAATATAGTGAAGACCATGTGTTATTTAAGAACAGAAGGATAGTTTTCATGTATAATGTTTATTTTACTAGAAATCAGTGTCATGTTTATCTGTTTAGATTTTTATAGTTGGAGAGAGAAATCGGATGTCATGTTTCTGGGTAATGTAGATGGATAGCTGAGTTGGGAGAATTTGTGACATTCCTTCCAGTTTTAAAAAGATACTCCCATGTTTTAACATGGTGGTACTTTAAAGTGACTTTTGGTTTCACCAATATAGGAGGCTCTACAGTGTCCACCCGTGTACAAGTAGAGATGTTAACAGCTTGTTTTGTTTTGAATTTCACACAATCGAGGGCTATCTGCGCTAGCCGTCCCTAATTTAGCAGTGTAAGACTAGAGGGAAGGCAGCTAGTCATCACCACCAACTCTTGGGCTACTCTTTTACCAAAGAATAGTGGAATTGACCGTCACTTTCTTATGCTCCCACGGCTGAAAGGGCGAGCGCGTTTGGCGCGAGGGGGATGCGAACTCGAGACCCTCAGATTACGAGTCACACGCCTTAACATGCCGGGCCAGAGATGTTAACAATAGGCAGTCAGTAAACGATCTTAGTAGCTGGAAAAATTTTAGTCTGAAATTCGGCTTCGTAATAACTTTCAGGTGAGTTTGAGGATAGTAGGAGTTAAATACTGTTTCGTGATAAGGTAAGTTAGGGTACTGTGGGTACCTTAATGGTAAGTAGGTATGTAAGGTACTGTGGGTATCTTAATGGTAACTATGTATATAAGGTACGTTAAGGTACTGTGGCCTTAATGGTAAGTAGGTATGTAAGGTACGTTAAGGTACTGTGGGTATCTTAATGGTAAGCAGGTATATAAGGCAATTAGGGTACTGTGGGTACCTTAATGGTAAGCAGGTATATAAGGAAAGTTAGGGCACTGTGGGTATCTTAATGGTAAGCAGGCATATAAGGTAAATTAGGGCACCGTGGGTATCTTGGGGGGCAAGCAGGTATATAAGGCAATTAGGCAACCGTGGGTATCCTGGTGGTAAGTCGGTATATAAGGTAAGTTAAAGTACTGTGGGCATCTTAACGGTAAGCAGGTATATATGGGCAACCAGGGCACTGTGGGTAGCTTCGTGATAAACAAGTATATAAGGTAAGTTAGGGCACTGTGGGCATCTTAATGGTAAGCAGGTATATAAGGTAAATTAGGGTACTGTGGGCATCTTAATGGTAAGTATGTATATAAGGTAAGTTAGGGCACTGTGGGCATCTTAATGGTAAGCAGGTATATAAGGCAAGTTAGGGGAACTGTGGGTATCTTAATGGTAAGCAGGTATATAATGTAAACCAGGGTACTGTGGGCATCTTGGTGGTAAGTAGGTATATAAGGTAAGTTAGGGCAACTGTGGGCATCTTAACGGTAACTAGGTATATAAGGTAAGTTAGGGTACCGTGGGCATCTTAATGGTAAGTAGGTATATAAGGTAAATAAGGATACTGTGGGTATCTTAATGGTAAGCAGGTATATAAGGTAAATTAGGGTACTGTAGGTATCTTGGGGTAAGCAGGTATATAAGGTAAACCAGGGCAACCGTGGGTATCCTGGTGGTAAGTCGGTACATAAGGCAAGTTAAAGTACTGTGGGTATCTTAATGGTAAGCAGGCATATATGGTAAATTAGGGCACTGTGGGTAGCTTCGTGATAAATAAGTATATAAGGTACGTTAGGGCACCGTGGGCATCTTAGTGGTATGCAGGTATATAAGGTAATTTAGGGCATTCAGGGTATCCCGTGATAAATAAGTATATAAGGTAAGTTAGGGCAACTGTGGGTATCTTAGTGGTATGCAGGTATATAAGGCAAATTAGGGCACCCAGGCATCTTGGTGGTAAGTAGGTATATAAGGTAATTTAGGGCACTGTGGATATCCTTAATGGCAAGCAGGCATATAACGTAAACCAGGGCATTGTGGGCATCTTAACGGTAGAAGCAGGTATATAAGGCAACCAGGGCAACTGTGGGCATCTTGGTGGCAAGTAGGTATATAAGGTAAATTAGGGTACTGTGGGTATCGTAAACGGTAAGTAGGTATATAAGGTAAACCAGGGCACTGTGGGTATCTTCGTGATAAATAAGTATATAAGGTAAGTTAGAATTACCGTGGGTATCGTAATGGTAAGTAGGTATATAAGGTAATTTAGGTTACTGTGGGTATCTTGGTGGTAAAGCAGGTATATAAGGTAAGTTAGGGTACTGTGGGTATCGTAATGGTAAGTAGGTATATAAGGTAAATTAGGGTACTGTGGGTATCTTCGTGATAAATAAGTATATAAGGTAAGTTAGGGTACTGTGGGTATCGTAATGGTAAGTAGGTATATAAGGTAAACCAGGGCACTGTGGGTATTTTCGTGATAAATAAGTATATAAGGTAAAGTTAGGTTACTGTGGGTATCGTAAACGGCAAGCAGGTATATAAGGTAAACCAGGGCACTGTGGGTATCGTAATGGTAAGTAGGCGTATATAAGGTAAATTAGGGTACTGTGGGTATCTTCGTGATAAATAAGTATATAAGGTAAGTTAGGGTACTGTGGGTATCGTAATGGTAAGTAGGTATATAAGGTAAATTAGGGTACTGTGGGTATCTTCGTGATAAATAAGTATATAAGGTAAGTTATAGTACAGTGGGTATCTTAGTGGTAGGTAGGTATATAAGGTAGGCCAGGGTGTTGTGGGTATCTTAGTGGTAGGTAGATATATAAGGTAAGTCATGGTACAGTTTGTATATTAAATGGTATAACAAACAAAGTATGAATGAGGAAGGTATGTTCTCCAAGAAATATTTACAGTAACCGTTTGGAAAGAGAATGTTTTGTTTAGAAGTAATTTCTTCGTGAAGAGCTAAACAGAACAAGGTAAGTCTGTAAACCAGTTTTAGTAAGTAAAGAATAATAGTGTTTATATACAGTAGACAGAAGTTGGAAAGTTCAATACATGTGTTTATATAGTAGACAGAAGCTGAAATGGTCAATACACGTGTTTATGTAGTAGACAGAAGCTCAAGAGTTCAATACATGTGTTTCTATAATAGACAGAAGTTGAAAAGTTCAACACGTGTTTATGTAGTAGACAGATGCTCAAGAGTTCAATACATGTGTTTCTATAATAGACAGACGTTGAATAGGTCAATACACGTGTTTCTATAATAGACAGAAGTTGAAAAGTTCAACACGTGTTTATGTAGTAGACAGAAGCTCAAGAGTTCAATACATGTGTTTCTATAATAGACAGACGTTGAAAAGGTCAATACATGTGTTTATATAATAGACAGAAGTAGAAAAGGTCAATACATGTTTTATATAGATGGCAGAAGCTCAAGAGTTCAATATATGTGTTTCTATAATAGACAGAAGTTGAAAAGGTCAATACATGTGTTTATATAGATGGCAGAAATTGAAAAAACGTCTGCGTCATGGTTGACAAAAACGTCCAGAAAGGAAATAGTTATTTGTTTCACTTTAACGAGTGAACTGTAGAGGGGTGTTGTGAATTAATTTCGCCAATAAAATATTGGATATAATCAGAGGGTGAAACAAGGAAACTATCATGAACCTTTTGTACAGAACAAGCTAGAAATTTAAAGGACAGTTTTCAGTCCAGTTAGTTTGTAGCGACACTGATAAACGTTGGTAAGCATAGGACCCGAGTGGAGCCTATACCAACAGCATCTGTCTGTTCATGTAGAAGTATTGTACAAGAGAAGAGAGTCTATTATCGAGAATTCAAACATAGATTTTGAAATCTTATTTGGAAAGTCCATTAACCATAATATTTTTAACGAAAAGGTTAGAGAATGCAATACTGATGGTGTCGTGCAGGGGAATTTTAGTACAAAAACAAGAAATACGAATATAGCCTCACGTGATTTTTAAAAAGAGCTGATTAATTTCTCAGGGAAGTTGGGAAAAGTCAGATGTTGTAAATTCATTCCTAGTTAAAGGTTTTAAGAAGTGTACAAGAAATTTATCTACTTTATAACTGTGAGTGCCAAAGGTCAGAGGTATAGGTCAGAGCTGGTGTCTGGTTTGTAAACTTTCGGCAAACTATATAATATTCCACATTGGGAGCCTGTGGGATATAAATTATTATAAACACAATAAGAAATAATATTTCTGTGCTTAGATTTCTAACAATGCTCTGCGTTTTCCGTTCAAGATGTAAAGAATGGGTTAATGGCTCTTTGTTTATGAGTTTGAACTTATTACGGTCACTGAGACATTTTCTTAACACAGTCAGCTCTGTTGAGGGTAACAATCCGTTTCTTTTGTCTGGTTGGGTTATGAGGATATTTGTGTCTCTGGAGAGTTCTTTGATAGCTGTCAGTTCTTCAGGGTTGAGGATATCCTAGATGTATTATAGAAGTTATAAGATAAGTTTGTTCGTTTTGTATCTCTACACTACTAATGACAGACTTGTAAGGATTCCGAATCGTTTAGCCCGGCATGGCTAGGTGGTTAAGGCACTCGACTCGTAATCCGAGGGTCACGAGTTCGAATCTCCCTCATACCAAACATGCTCGCCCTTTTAGCCGTGGGGGCATTATAAAGTGACAGTCAATCCAACTATTCGTTGGTAAAAGAGTAGCTCCAATAGTTGGCGGTGGGTGGTTATGGCTAACTGCCTTCCCTCTAGTCCTACACTGCTAAATTAGGGACGGTTAGCGCAGATAGGTCTCGTGTAGCTTTGCGAGAAATTCAAAACAAACCAAATAGTTATACGTATATATCTGTGTACGTGTGTCTTGTGATGAGCATCGATTCCGATAACGTTTTATGCTAAGTCAGACCTAATGAACAGGACATACTCTTTGTTGCTTATTTCTGATGTTCATACAAAGATATGCAAGGGCCGACCTTCGCTAACTGTTCAGAATTTTTTATCTGAAAAACTACACAAAATACAGCTAGTAAACGTCGACCGCTAACTTTAGAGCTACTCTTTTTTTGACAGAATAGTGGGACTTGACTGTCATTCTTATAACGCACCTATCCACCGAACCCCAAACTGCAGGTCTGGGTTTTTTGTGTCATCGAGACTCGAACTGGGGTTCCTTGGAGGCACACCTTATCACGCTAAACACGAGGCCACGACGGCCCCCGAGAGGGTGTAAATAGCGGAGAATATTTTAATAAAGGCCTAGAAAAAATTCTAAAATATATTTATAATGTTTATTCAAGAATTACAGACACATTAGAATATTGTAATCAATAGAATAAACGTTATCGTATCTAGTTTTTTCTGGTGAATAGATCATTTTGATATAATGTTCTCTATCTCTATAGTTACCATGCTGTTCATTTTCCAAAATATCTGTACAAGTACAGGTTATTCGTGGTTACAAAATGCCGTCTTAAGAACCATACATACAAGATGTAAATCAGCACCACCAGTCTACCGGTGTTGTTCTCCGTTTTTATCTTGAATGCTGCGAGTTGATCTTGTTTTACTGAAAATATTTTGATTGTATAAATCAGCAATTTACATGACCACCATAGGTGATACAAAGTTGCGGTGGAACTGAATGTATAAGAACTATATTTTGACATTGTTTGGCCTTCGTAGGTATTATGATGCAACCGAAAACTGATTGTTTCTAGGGGCTATGCTCTTGGATATTGTTCCTGCTTTCAGTTTTGCCTTCGTATTGAATTCGTGCGCGAGCTCTCGCAGGTTCTCAGTCTTAACATGGCGTATTCACAAGTAAAAAGAACGAACGTTTATTTCCCCTTAATTGCTTTACTGGCGGATGTACCAGTACCATGTATGGTAAAGTACTTATGAAACTTGTTTATTTTTTTCCAAAGTACTCTAGTGGGAATACAAATAATTAAAGTACATAAAAGTAAAGCTATTCGTATTCACTGGGTTTGATTATTCAAATAGCATTGTATTTTCTACTTTAGTTATTATTAAAGTCAAGTCCCACAATTCGGTCACAAAAAGAGTAGCTCAAAAGTTGGCGGTTGACGTTTTCCAGCTGTCTTTCGTGTAACATGTGACATAAAAACATCTCACTTAATATAAGTGGGTCTGTCTTGAAAGTCTGTATAAACAATGTGAGAAAAAGAAATCCCTCAAATGATTGATGGGATTTGAAAACAAAATCCAGTCATTGAAGTAATGTTTCACCAGTTATGAATAGTTTGTTTATGTTTTTGTCCTGAGCACTACACTTACCACCAAATGCCACCATAGTATGTTTAATTTTATTACCATTTTGTGGTAATGTTACAAGTAACTTAATATAACTATGAATCCATTAGTTACCATTTAGTGGCAATGACCAGTAACTTAATATAAATATTAATCTATTGGTTACCATTCAGTGGTAATGATCAGTAACTTAATATTACTGGTGGTTTGTGCACACGACTCGTAATCAGCCGATCGCAGGTTCGTCATCAATCATGCTTGTTTTTTCAACTGTGAGAGTGTTATAATGGGATGGTCAATCTCACTATTCGTTGGTAAGAGAGTAAGTCAAGAGCTCGCGGTGGGTGATGTTGACTAGCCGTCTTCCGTCTAGTCTATCACTGTTAAATTAGGACTGATAGCCCAAACACCCCTCAAGCAGTTTGAGCGAAATCAAAAAAATATCAAATCGAAACATACACATAAACCGGTTTTAATAATCCGTACAGGAAATTATTAACTTTGACGGAAACTGTGGATTTAATGACACACACTCGATTTGTTTCTTATCGTTTATTCTTTGCAGGAATTTCAGGATGGTGTGACTTTGATAAGGACGTCATTAAAAAAACTACGACGCCAATCAAAAGACAGATATATAAAGGAATTTTTTTATATCACTTTGCAATATCCTATAGAAGCTATTAAAAAAAAGGGCACGTGCGTGTCGTTTTCTTTCTTCCTAGTTTTTTACGAACTGCTTCGAAGCTGAGTTCATTTATAAGTTTGCAGAAACTCTCAGTAAGTTGGAAGTTCAGTTTGCTCAGTGGTAAGTAGTTTTCTATTGTAATGTTATCGATATAGTAGAGTTTTCTGTTTTTCACATATTCTCGCATACGTAAGTAAAAAGATATATTGGCACTAGTTGTCCGTTATTTGGAGCTGACAGGCTGGAAATAAGTCAGATAGTAACCAGCTTCCACCCCCACCTTTTAGGTTACTTACTGGAACGCTGACCGTTGTGCCACGCTCGGCCAAAATGAAGCAACGAAACATGATATTATAATTATAAAGCTATAAATTTTAAGAATATAGAATTGGTGGAACGAAGGCTACCTAGTGATAGAGGGCTGTCTGGTAATTGAGGGCTGCCTAGTGATTGAGGGCTGCCTGGTGATTGCCGGTCCAGATTGTGAAGTTGAGGTCCTTCACCGCTAAAAATCTCCGAACTTTGGAACTGTGAGTGTGTTATAAGAGTTGGTGGTGGCTATTGCTGATTAGTTGTCTTCCTCCAGTTTGTCACGTCACAGTTAGGGAAGTTTCTTAGTTTACAGTTTTCACAAAATTCAACAAAAAGTTTGTTAATTAAAACATCAGATAACGGGTATCGAAACCCGACTTTTAGCCTAATAAGCCTTTAAAATTTCCTCTGAGCGCCTTGGAGCTTCCAACAAACCAACCAGAGAATACCGGGCATACTTCAAGTATTCTGAAATCATTTTTTTCATTCAATTAAGTGTTAGCATAGCTCAGTATTTCTCAGCCTGAGGTCTCCGAATCACTGAGTGTCCACGTTGGTAATACTGAGTGTTCGTTGAGTTACATTATTTAATTACATGATGCACAGATGGACACAAAATGGCGTTCTTTAGGAACAAATTAATAATAAAATGAGTTCTTAGTGGTTAAAAGGTGGAGAACCATTGGTACAGTGTACGTCGGTAGAATGTTTGTGGTTTACTGATCATTTAACTTGTTACATTTCTTTGACGGAGCGTCATCAAACTGAACTTCTTGATGAGGTTACAAGTTAAAAACCTATATCAAAGTGAATTATATCAACACTGTATATCTTCGTCTTTATTGATTCAGATTGATATTACTGCAAAATATTATTGGAGCAAAGCATAACATTAAATATTAGATTAACTAAAGTGACTAGAACACTTACGTAGTTTCTCTGCTTATTTCGTAGTGATCAAAAAACGTGCGTAAATTATCTCAACTGCGACTAGTTATTTTAATTAGTAAATATTAACGCGAAAATTCCTCGTGATTACAGACTGAGTGCTTTTCTTGAGATGAATTTCCGCCGAAATGATAAATTTGTGATCGACCCGACCGAACTTGATAGATTCGTGAATGATTCTGCTAAACTTGAAGGATTCATGATGGATCCTGCTAAACTTGGTGGATTCATGATGGATCCTGCTAAACTTGATGGATTCATGATTAATTATTAGGCTCTCTTAATCATTACTTACCAAGAAATAAAACGTTTGTTCAAGTCCCTCATGTTACACTTTTTTCTTCTCTTACAGAATAACAAGATAATGGGGATTTCAGTTTTCAAAAAAGGCTTAGTTTTTGCAGCACAATTCATCTTCTTCGCTGAAAGTTCCTTGGGTAATTCTTTATTTGGTAATTACTTAGATTTCTCTATCGACAACGTTCAGCAAACAGATAGAGCCTCAAAGATTGCCAATGCTACCAATTACTTTGGTTTCGGTCTTTACAGCAAACTTCGAGGAGAATACAATATCTTAATCTCTCCTTACACCATGTCTAGTGTTATGGCAATGTTATACCTTGGGTCACGTGGTGTCACAGAACGTGAAATGAGGATATCACTTGGTTACAACATGCTTGAACTTAGTCCAAACGACATCTTCCTTGGATTTCAACAACTAATATACATTCTTAACACCAGTTCCAATGACTACACCTTGGAAACGGCAAGTGCCCTTCTGATTCAAAACTCCTTTGATATTTTGGACGAATACAAGCAGCATTTGGAAAGGGATTTTGGAGCAGTGGCACAAGAAGTGGACTTTATTAATAGACCTGAAAAGGTTAAGCAAGCTATCAATAAATGGGTTGCCCAGAAAACCAGAAACAACATTCCTGTTCTTCTAGACAATGCCCTTGAACCAAACACACGTCTGTTTTTCCTGAATGCTGTGTATTTCAAAGGTTTCTGGAAAACCAAGTTCGATCCAGAAAGTTCCAAGGTATTACCTTTTTTAAACAACGGAGTAACTCGGACTAATGTCGTCATGATGCATATGACATCGGAATTTCCGTTTGCCTATGTTCCCAGCTTGAAATCGTTTGCTTTGGAAATGCCTTACCAAGGCAATAACATAAATATGTTACTACTTCTACCTAGAAGTCGAACTGGATTGACAGAACTGGAAAATGCATTGTCTCCTTCTTCCCTTACTCATATCGATTCACTATTACACAAGATGCAAGTTGACGTGGTTATCCCTAAGTTTACACTAAAGGAAGCCTACACTAATACGCTAAAGCGCAGCCTAATTAACATGGGAATGAATACTCTTTTCGTAACGCTAATTTAACAGGTATAGTAAGAGATGGAAGTCTTCGTGTTTCGGATGTAATTCACAAAACCTTTATTCAAGTTGATGAAGAAGGGACCGAAGCCACTGCTGTTAGTGGAGCATCTGTAGTCAGCTACTCAGCCTCGCCAAGGTTTTATGCAAACCATCCATTTGTATTTTTCATCCGCCACACCGAAACTGGTGTCGTCCTCTTTATTGGAAAAGTTGCCAAACTGTAAAGTCACCTTCTCCTTCTCAATGAGCTGGAACTTATGACGTGGAAACTATTTTACATATAACTATAAATTTGTTTATAATATTACTTTCAAATAATAGTTTGTCATTTTATATTTCTCATAGCCTTACCTCGGAGGCTTACTTACTTATCTTGTTTTATTACAGAATAAATAGTTGCAACTTTAATTAGTGCAGTTCATTTTTTATATTCAGTTCACAACTTGAGTTTTATGTACGATATTATTAAGATGATTTTGTGTTTTCTTACACATTTAAGAACGAACTTCTTTACACATCAAATATTTAGTTAACGGGTACAAACTTTCTGAACAAACATCCTTATATATCATGTATTTAAGTAACTCTACAAAATCATGAAGTAATTCCAAGCATTAGCCGGGAAGCTACAGGTTGATTTGTAGTAACATTTGTCGACCAGTGGAATTTGACCATCATTCGTAAAGCGTTTTAATGTCAGCATATCATTATGTATGACATTATCCAATCTAATTTGACGATTTCCTGAAGAAACAAATCATCACGCTATATGCTGCTTCAGTAAACCAATCATCACGTTACATGTTGCCTGAAATATCCAATCATCACATTATATGTTGCTTAAAAATCAATCATCACGTTACATGTTGCCTGAAGTATCCAATCATCACATTATATGTTGCTTAAAAACCAATTATCACGTTACATGTTGCCTCAAGTATCCAATCATCACATTATACGTTGCTTAGAAACCAATCATCACGTTACACGTCAAATTAACTAACAGACATCAATCTATCAAAATGTAGTTCTGATACATTGTTCTACCATAACTTTTTATAGGCTGTGGTTGTGACATGACGGCTCACAGACTCGCACGTTCAAAACTGTTTTATTATGACGTAGT
Source organism: Tachypleus tridentatus (assembly GCF_004210375.1). Classification (NCBI taxonomy): domain Eukaryota; kingdom Metazoa; phylum Arthropoda; class Merostomata; order Xiphosura; family Limulidae; genus Tachypleus; species Tachypleus tridentatus. The sequence goes on from NC_134828.1 coordinate 13,974,019, forward strand.
AAACATTCTGTGAGTGAGGACCATATCTGAGACAGGAAGGACGGTCGATCGGAATTTCTCAGTATCATTAGTTACTCAGAAAGTATTGAAAAGCGTGGCTCAATGGTTCGTGTGCCGAACCATGGATCTGAGGTTGCTCCGTTCGCACCATATTACCAAGCACAACAAACAAACGCGTTCCACATAATGCGGCCATGGGTGCGTTATAAATATAACAGTAAAATCGTAGTATTTAGTCTGACAGCAATAGCCGAAGAGTTGGTGTGGGTAAGTGTTGATTGTTTTGTTTTTGAATTTCACGCAAAGCTACTCGAGGGCTATCTGCGTTAGCCGTCCCTAATTTAGCAGTGTAAGACTAGAGGTAAGGCAGCTAGTCATCACCACCCACCGCCAACTCTTGGGCTACTCTTTTACCAACGAATAGTGGGATTGACCGTCACTTTATAACGCTCCCACAGCTGAAAAGGCGAGCATGTTTGGTGCGACCGGGATTCGAACTCGCAATCCTCAGATTACGAGTCGCACGCCTTAACCCACCTGGCTATGCCTGGTATGGTAAGTGTTGAATTAAAATTAGAGATGAATTTGCGCAGAATACTGCAAAGAAACAGAACATTAGCAATGGTAGGTTATTAAACAACTGCCCCAAGCATTTCTTTTATATACAAATTCATATGGACAAGTACTTCAGAAACCAATCCAATTTACTCAGAGTTGAAACAAACAACTATTGTGTCTTGTAAACTACTAATTACGCATGCGTGTTCAAATAAAATGTATTAAAACACGAGATAAAATAACAAATTTATTCAAAAATCACTAACAATTCACATAGGCCCAAAAGGTTTCGTTTTCTTGTTGACATAGTATAAGGTTTTGCATCTCCAAGGTACAACATTTCTAACATTGATTTAAGAAATCTTAGACTTACTGGACACAAATTCTGAATTATTAAGAGGGCGCAAAATTGGATAATTTAATGAAATTCAGTACATCATCACTTTAACTCAGCGACTCGCCCCAGGAAAAGAATGAGGCCACTTCGGTTGTCTCTGATCAAGAAGAGGAAAGGTCGATTAATGAACAGCTCGAGGGGTTTACGTCTGTTGTCCAGTTGAATGACAGTGTTTACAGCCGCTACCGTCCCTTCCTCGTTCACTTGTATGACGGCCTGATGAATGACTTCTTCTAAATATAAATCCCGATTTCCAGTAATTCCAGAGAAATCAGCTTTGATATTGGTAAACGACGATTCCATTCCAATGGACTTCAACGGTTTTTTTAAGTTTCGGCTGTCCTTTAGCTCAAACTTGGGTAAGCCAACTTTTAACACTTGAGTTTCCATATGGGATAAGATGTCATCCAATATGGCTGTCGTGAGTCCTTTTTCCAGAGACTTCAGATCACTGATCTCTGATGGAAGAAGCACTATCATACTCATATCCTCATCGACATATGGGAAGCTTATCGCATATGTACTGAGATTAGCATATTCCGCATAGGATGCATCGAAAGTCATTTGCATCAGAGGAACTACAACTTCTTGACCATTTTCGTTGGTGAAAGTTTCGTCGCGTGTGTTTTTGGGGTCAAACGGTTTCAGCCATTTCCCCTTGAAATAAACTCCATTCAACAATACCATCTTGGTGGTCTCTGGCAGTTTTTTTGTCAGCAGATTGTTTATCTTACTATGGGAAGCCCAGTACCCCCATGCATTTACCCACTCTAGCACGGACAATGAGTCCGTGAAGTTGACCTCTTTTACAGCGGATTTGTAATACTGTTCTAACCCATTTATGTAAGACTGGGAGATCGTATAACCCTTCTGGATGAGGGCTGCATTTACACTGCTAAGTTCGTATTTTTCCTGTACGCTGTTCAACCTAGTCTGTTCCGTCATGAAGCCAAGGTGAACCGATTCCCCCTGGATTCCTGATGTTCGATAACCCAGTGCATCTTCCATTTCCCGTGCAGTAGCACCAGCAGCACCTAAATAAGCCATACCCAAAGATACAGACAAGCTCCAAGGAGAGATAAAAGCATTACTTGGCTTATCTAATGATTTAAAGAGAGAGAGGGTAAACTCATTGTTAGCTTTGACCACACTCCTAGCAAAACGGTCAGTCTCTTCACGTGTCGGAACACAACCACACTGGATGAAGGCAACAGCAAGGAGAGTTGAGATAAACAAACTAACCATGTTGATGTCAGCCTAGAAACAAAACCAAATTTAAGACACAACAAGAATCCTAGAACCTTCTTTAAGTTTCTTATCGAAAGAGATTTATTTGTCAACAACAATAATTCACTACAGCTTCTCACCTTATAAACATTTAACTTAATAGCCACAATACTATTACTAAAGATAAAAAAATAATGTTACATATATTTTAATAACGGTACCGTCTGTCGTATGTCCATGTAAATACTTCGCAGGGTGTGGATGGATAATCACCAAAATTTGTCTGGTGGATTATTTGGTACACAGAATGCTTCAAATTTGGTTTTGCGCATTTTTATAATTTTGTTGTTGTTTTTTTTTACCACCACTTTGTCCCCAGTTCATCGGTCTTCACCAAATTTGTTATAAAGGTTTATTGGATCCTTGCAAAGAGACATGCAAATGTTACGTTTCACATTTTATATTCTTCATTGTTATGTGTGTGTTTTTATTAATATTACATACAAAGGAAGCCACTTTATGTCCTAAAACAACCTTTCATGAAAAATGTTTACATACCTTCTGTCCAAGGAAAAAGTAGTCAAGCTAGTTGTAAATAGGTCACATAAGACAGAATTTTCCATTTGTGTTCAAAACGGAATCTCTTCGTAATTTCTGACCAATTCTACTTAATTAACAAATAATTACAGAGTTTACATTCATTAATATTAGTTTACTGACATCAGTAGTTTATAACTCCTTATCCTCCTTCATGTGCTTCCGAATATCCTTGGATAACAAATTTTCTGCTCTTTTCCTTCCTATTACTGAGTAAATCTTTCTGACCCCTGTACTACTCACTAAATGGTTTGTGAACTCTCCTCTGTTCTATTCAATAAATGGTTTGTGAACTCTCTGTTCTACTCAATAAATGGTTTGTGAATTCTCCTCTACACTACTCACTAAATGGTTTGTGAACTCTCCTCTGTTCTACTCACTAAATGGTTTGTGAACTCTCCTCTGTTCTACTCACTAAATGGTTTGTGAACTCTCCTCTACACTACTCAATAAATGGTTTGTGAACTCTCCTCTGTTCTACTCAATAAATGGTTTGTGAATTCTCCTCTGTTCTAATCAATAAATGGTTTGTGAACTCTCCTCTGTTCTACTCAATATATGGTTTGTGAATTCTCCTCTGTACTACTCAATAAATGGTTTGTGAATTCTCCTCTGTTCTACTCATTGAATGGTTTGTGAATTCTCCTCTGTTCTACTCATTGAATGGTTTGTGAACTCTCCTCTGTACTACTCACTAAATGGTTTGTGAACTCTCCTCTGTACCACTCACTAAATGGTTTGTGAACTCTCCTCTGTACCACTCACTAAATGGTTTGTGAACTCTCCTCTGTACCACTCACTAAATGGTTTGTGAACTCTCCTCTGTACCACTCACTAAATGGTTTGTGAACTCTCCTCTGTACCACTCACTAAATGGTTTGTGAACTCTCCTCTGTACCACTCACTAAATGGTTTGTGAACTCTCCTCTGTACCACTCACTAAATGGTTTGTGAACTCTCCTCTGTACCACTCACTAAATGGTTTGTGAACTCTCCTCTGTTCTACTCAATAAATGGTTTGTGAACTCTCCTCTGTTCTACTCAATAAATGGTTTGTGAACTCTCCTCTACACTACTCACTAAATGGTTTGTGAACTCTTCTCTACACTACTCACTAAATGGTTTGTGAACTCTCCTCTACACTACTCACTAAATGGTTTGTGAACTCTCCTCTACACTACTCACTAAATGGTTTGTGAACTCTCCTCTACACTACTCACTAAATGGTTTGTGAACTCTCCTCTATACCACTCACTAAATGGTTTGTGAACTCTCCTCTGTACTACTCACTAAATGGTTTGTGAACTCTCCTCTGTTCTACTCAATAAATGGTTTGTGAACTCTCCTCTGTTCTACTCAATAAATGGTTTGTGAACTCTCCTCTGTTCTACTCAATAAATGGTTTGTGAACTCTCCTCTGTTCTACTCAATAAATGGTTTGTGAACTCTCCTCTGTTCTACTCAATAAATGGTTTGTGAACTCTCCTCTGTACTACTCACTAAATGGTTTGTGAACTCTCCTCTCCACTACTCACTAAATGGTTTGTGAACTCTCCTCTGTACTACTCACTAAATGGTTTGTGAACTCTCCTCTACACTACTCACTAAATGGTTTGTGAACTCTTCTCTACACTACTCACTAAATGGTTTGTGAACTCTCCTCTGTACTACTCACTAAATGGTTTGTGAACTCTCCTCTGTACCACTCACTAAATGGTTTGTGAACTCTCCTCTGTACCACTCACTAAATGGTTTGTGAACTCTCCTCTGTACTACTCACTAAATGGTTTGTGAACTCTCCTCTGTTCTACTCAATAAATGGTTTGTGAACTCTCCTCTGTTCTACTCAATAAATGGTTTGTGAACTCTCCTCTGTTCTACTCAATAAATGGTTTGTGAACTCTCCTCTGTTCTACTCAATAAATGGTTTGTGAACTCTCCTCTGTTCTACTCAATAAATGGTTTGTGAACTCTCCTCTGTTCTACTCAATAAATGGTTTGTGAACTCTCCTCTGTTCTACTCAATAAATGGTTTGTGAACTCTCCTCTGTTCTACTCAATAAATGGTTTGTGAACTCTCCTCTGTTCTACTCAATAAATGGTTTGTGAACTCTCCTCTGTTCTACTCAATAAATGGTTTGTGAACTCTCCTCTGTTCTACTCAATAAATGGTTTGTGAACTCTCCTCTGTTCTACTCAATAAATGATTTGTGAACTCTCCTCTGTACTACTCACTAAATGGTTTGTGAACTCTCCTCTGTTCTACTCAATAAATGGTTTGTGAACTCTCCTCTGTACTACTCACTAAATGGTTTGTGAACTCTCCTCTGTTCTACTCACTAAATGGTTTGTGAACTCTCCTCTGTACTACTCACTAAATGGTTTGTGAACTCTCCTCTGTACTACTCACTAAATGGTTTGTGAACTCTCCTCTCCACTACTCACTAAATGGTTTGTGAACTCTCCTCTGTACTACTCACTAAATGGTTTGTGAACTCTCCTCTACACTACTCACTAAATGGTTTGTGAACTCTTCTCTACACTACTCACTAAATGGTTTGTGAACTCTCCTCTACACTACTCACTAAATGGTTTGTGAACTCTCCTCTACACTACTCACTAAATGGTTTGTGAACTCTCCTCTACACTACTCACTAAATGGTTTGTGAACTCTCCTCTACACTACTCACTAAATGGTTTGTGAACTCTCCTCTACACTACTCACTAAATGGTTTGTGAACTCTCCTCTGTACTACTCACTAAATGGTTTGTGAACTCTCCTCTGTACTACTCAATAAATGGTTTGTGAACTCTCCTCTACACTACTCACTAAATGGTTTGTGAACTCTCCTCTGTACTACTCACTAAATGGTTTGTGAACTCTCCTCTGTACTACTCACTAAATGGTTTGTGAACTCTCCTCTGTACTACTCACTAAATGGTTTGTGAACTCTCCTCTGTACTACTCACTAAATGGTTTGTGAACTCTCCTCTCCACTACTCACTAAATGGTTTGTGAACTCTCCTCTTTACTACTCACTAAATGGTTTGTGAACTCTCCTCTACACTACTCACTAAATGGTTTGTGAACTCTTCTCTACACTACTCACTAAATGGTTTGTGAACTCTCCTCTGTACTACTCACTAAATGGTTTGTGAACTCTCCTCTGTACTACTCACTAAATGGTTTGTGAACTCTCCTCTGTTCTACTCAATAAATGGTTTGTGAACTCTCCTCTGTTCTACTCAATAAATGGTTTGTGAACTCTCCTCTGTTCTACTCAATAAATGGTTTGTGAACTCTCCTCTGTTCTACTCAATAAATGGTTTGTGAACTCTCCTCTGTTCTACTCAATAAATGGTTTGTGAACTCTCCTCTGTTCTACTCAATAAATGGTTTGTGAACTCTCCTCTGTTCTACTCAATAAATGGTTTGTGAACTCTCCTCTGTTCTACTCAATAAATGGTTTGTGAACTCTCCTCTGTTCTACTCAATAAATGGTTTGTGAACTCTCCTCTGTTCTACTCAATAAATGGTTTGTGAACTCTCCTCTGTTCTACTCAATAAATGGTTTGTGAACTCTCCTCTGTTCTACTCAATAAATGATTTGTGAACTCTCCTCTGTACTACTCACTAAATGGTTTGTGAACTCTCCTCTGTTCTACTCAATAAATGGTTTGTGAACTCTCCTCTGTACTACTCACTAAATGGTTTGTGAACTCTCCTCTGTTCTACTCACTAAATGGTTTGTGAACTCTCCTCTGTACTACTCACTAAATGGTTTGTGAACTCTCCTCTGTACTACTCACTAAATGGTTTGTGAACTCTCCTCTCCACTACTCACTAAATGGTTTGTGAACTCTCCTCTGTACTACTCACTAAATGGTTTGTGAACTCTCCTCTACACTACTCACTAAATGGTTTGTGAACTCTTCTCTACACTACTCACTAAATGGTTTGTGAACTCTCCTCTACACTACTCACTAAATGGTTTGTGAACTCTCCTCTACACTACTCACTAAATGGTTTGTGAACTCTCCTCTACACTACTCACTAAATGGTTTGTGAACTCTCCTCTACACTACTCACTAAATGGTTTGTGAACTCTCCTCTGTACTACTCACTAAATGGTTTGTGAACTCTCCTCTGTACTACTCACTAAATGGTTTGTGAACTCTCCTCTCCACTACTCACTAAATGGTTTGTGAACTCTCCTCTGTACTACTCACTAAATGGTTTGTGAACTCTCCTCTACACTACTCACGAAATGGTTTGTGAACTCTCCTCTGTACTACTCACTAAATGGTTTGTGAACTCTCCTCTGTACTACTCACTAAATGGTTTGTGAACTTTCCTCTGTACTACTCACTAAATGGTTTGTGAACTCTCCTCTACACTACTCACTAAATGGTTTGTGAACTCTCCTCTGTACTACTCACTAAATGGTTTGTGAACTCTCCTCTACACTACTCACTAAATGGTTTGTGAACTCTCCTCTGTACCACTCACTAAATGGTTTGTGAACTCTCCTCTGTACCACTCACTAAATGGTTTGTGAACTCTCCTCTGTACGACTCACTAAATGGTTTGTGAACTCTCCTCTGTTCTACTCAATAAATGGTTTGTGAACTCTCCTCTGTTCTACTCAATAAATGGTTTGTGAACTCTCCTCTACACTACTCACTAAATGGTTTGTGAACTCTTCTCTACACTACTCACTAAATGGTTTGTGAACTCTCCTCTACACTACTCACTAAATGGTTTGTGAACTCTCCTCTACACTACTCACTAAATGGTTTGTGAACTCTCCTCTACACTACTCACTAAATGGTTTGTGAACTCTCCTCTATACCACTCACTAAATGGTTTGTGAACTCTCCTCTGTACTACTCACTAAATGGTTTGTGAACTCTCCTCTGTTCTACTCAATAAATGGTTTGTGAACTCTCCTCTGTTCTACTCAATAAATGGTTTGTGAACTCTCCTCTGTTCTACTCAATAAATGGTTTGTGAACTCTCCTCTGTTCTACTCAATAAATGGTTTGTGAACTCTCCTCTGTTCTACTCAATAAATGGTTTGTGAACTCTCCTCTGTACTACTCACTAAATGGTTTGTGAACTCTCCTCTCCACTACTCACTAAATGGTTTGTGAACTCTCCTCTGTACTACTCACTAAATGGTTTGTGAACTCTCCTCTACACTACTCACTAAATGGTTTGTGAACTCTTCTCTACACTACTCACTAAATGGTTTGTGAACTCTCCTCTGTACTACTCACTAAATGGTTTGTGAACTCTCCTCTGTACCACTCACTAAATGGTTTGTGAACTCTCCTCTGTACCACTCACTAAATGGTTTGTGAACTCTCCTCTGTACCACTCACTAAATGGTTTGTGAACTCTCCTCTGTTCTACTCAATAAATGGTTTGTGAACTCTCCTCTGTTCTACTCAATAAATGGTTTGTGAACTCTCCTCTGTTCTACTCAATAAATGGTTTGTGAACTCTCCTCTGTTCTACTCAATAAATGGTTTGTGAACTCTCCTCTGTTCTACTCAATAAATGGTTTGTGAACTCTCCTCTGTTCTACTCAATAAATGGTTTGTGAACTCTCCTCTGTTCTACTCAATAAATGGTTTGTGAACTCTCCTCTGTTCTACTCAATAAATGGTTTGTGAACTCTCCTCTGTTCTACTCAATAAATGGTTTGTGAACTCTCCTCTGTTCTACTCAATAAATGGTTTGTGAACTCTCCTCTGTTCTACTCAATAAATGGTTTGTGAACTCTCCTCTGTTCTACTCAATAAATGGTTTGTGAACTCTCCTCTGTTCTACTCAATAAATGGTTTGTGAACTCTCCTCTGTTCTACTCAATAAATGATTTGTGAACTCTCCTCTGTACTACTCACTAAATGGTTTGTGAACTCTCCTCTGTTCTACTCAATAAATGGTTTGTGAACTCTCCTCTGTACTACTCACTAAATGGTTTGTGAACTCTCCTCTGTTCTACTCACTAAATGGTTTGTGAACTCTCCTCTGTACTACTCACTAAATGGTTTGTGAACTCTCCTCTGTACTACTCACTAAATGGTTTGTGAACTCTCCTCTCCACTACTCACTAAATGGTTTGTGAACTCTCCTCTGTACTACTCACTAAATGGTTTGTGAACTCTCCTCTACACTACTCACTAAATGGTTTGTGAACTCTTCTCTACACTACTCACTAAATGGTTTGTGAACTCTCCTCTACACTACTCACTAAATGGTTTGTGAACTCTCCTCTACACTACTCACTAAATGGTTTGTGAACTCTCCTCTACACTACTCACTAAATGGTTTGTGAACTCTCCTCTACACTACTCACTAAATGGTTTGTGAACTCTCCTCTACACTACTCACTAAATGGTTTGTGAACTCTCCTCTGTACTACTCACTAAATGGTTTGTGAACTCTCCTCTGTACTACTCAATAAATGGTTTGTGAACTCTCCTCTACACTACTCACTAAATGGTTTGTGAACTCTCCTCTGTACTACTCACTAAATGGTTTGTGAACTCTCCTCTGTACTACTCACTAAATGGTTTGTGAACTCTCCTCTGTACTACTCACTAAATGGTTTGTGAACTCTCCTCTGTACTACTCACTAAATGGTTTGTGAACTCTCCTCTCCACTACTCACTAAATGGTTTGTGAACTCTCCTCTTTACTACTCACTAAATGGTTTGTGAACTCTCCTCTACACTACTCACTAAATGGTTTGTGAACTCTTCTCTACACTACTCACTAAATGGTTTGTGAACTCTCCTCTGTACTACTCACTAAATGGTTTGTGAACTCTCCTCTGTACTACTCACTAAATGGTTTGTGAACTCTCCTCTGTTCTACTCAATAAATGGTTTGTGAACTCTCCTCTGTTCTACTCAATAAATGGTTTGTGAACTCTCCTCTGTTCTACTCAATAAATGGTTTGTGAACTCTCCTCTGTTCTACTCAATAAATGGTTTGTGAACTCTCCTCTGTTCTACTCAATAAATGGTTTGTGAACTCTCCTCTGTTCTACTCAATAAATGGTTTGTGAACTCTCCTCTGTTCTACTCAATAAATGGTTTGTGAACTCTCCTCTGTTCTACTCAATAAATGGTTTGTGAACTCTCCTCTGTTCTACTCAATAAATGGTTTGTGAACTCTCCTCTGTTCTACTCAATAAATGGTTTGTGAACTCTCCTCTGTTCTACTCAATAAATGGTTTGTGAACTCTCCTCTGTTCTACTCAATAAATGATTTGTGAACTCTCCTCTGTACTACTCACTAAATGGTTTGTGAACTCTCCTCTGTTCTACTCAATAAATGGTTTGTGAACTCTCCTCTGTACTACTCACTAAATGGTTTGTGAACTCTCCTCTGTTCTACTCACTAAATGGTTTGTGAACTCTCCTCTGTACTACTCACTAAATGGTTTGTGAACTCTCCTCTGTACTACTCACTAAATGGTTTGTGAACTCTCCTCTCCACTACTCACTAAATGGTTTGTGAACTCTCCTCTGTACTACTCACTAAATGGTTTGTGAACTCTCCTCTACACTACTCACTAAATGGTTTGTGAACTCTTCTCTACACTACTCACTAAATGGTTTGTGAACTCTCCTCTACACTACTCACTAAATGGTTTGTGAACTCTCCTCTACACTACTCACTAAATGGTTTGTGAACTCTCCTCTACACTACTCACTAAATGGTTTGTGAACTCTCCTCTACACTACTCACTAAATGGTTTGTGAACTCTCCTCTGTACTACTCACTAAATGGTTTGTGAACTCTCCTCTGTACTACTCACTAAATGGTTTGTGAACTCTCCTCTCCACTACTCACTAAATGGTTTGTGAACTCTCCTCTGTACTACTCACTAAATGGTTTGTGAACTCTCCTCTACACTACTCACGAAATGGTTTGTGAACTCTCCTCTGTACTACTCACTAAATGGTTTGTGAACTCTCCTCTGTACTACTCACTAAATGGTTTGTGAACTTTCCTCTGTACTACTCACTAAATGGTTTGTGAACTCTCCTCTACACTACTCACTAAATGGTTTGTGAACTCTCCTCTGTACTACTCACTAAATGGTTTGTGAACTCTCCTCTACACTACTCACTAAATGGTTTGTGAACTCTCCTCTACACTACTCACTAAATGGTTTGTGAACTCTCCTCTACACTACTCACTAAATGGTTTGTGAACTCTCCTCTGTACTACTCACTAAATGGTTTGTGAACTCTCCTCTGTACTACTCACTAAATGGTTTGTGAACTCTCCTCTGTACTACTGACTAAATGGTTTGTGAACTCTCCTCTGTACTACTCACTAAATGGTTTGTGAACTCTCCTCTGTACTACTCAATAAATGGTTTGTGAACTCTCCTCTATACTACTCACTAAATGGTTTGTGAACTCTCCTCTGTACTACTCACTAAATGGTTTGTGAACTCTCCTCTGTACTACTAATTAAATGGTTTGTGAACTCTCCTCTGTACTACTCAATAAATGGTTTGTGAACTCTCCTCTGTACTACTCACTAAATGGTTTGTGAACTCTCCTCTGTACTACTCACTAAATGGTTTGTGAACTCTCCTCTGTACTACTCACTAAATGGTTTGTGAACTCTCCTCTGTACTACTCACTAAATGGTTTGTGAACTCTCCTCTGTTCTACTCACTAAATGGTTTGTGAACTCTCCTCTGTTCTACTCACTAAATGGTTTGTGAACTCTCCTCTGTTCTACTCACTAAATGGTTTGTGAACTCTCCTCTGTTCTACTCACTAAATGGTTTGTGAACTCTCCTCTGTTCTACTCACTAAATGGTTTGTGAACTCTCCTCTCTACTTCTCACTATATGGTTTGTGAACCCTCCCCTGCACTACTCACTAAATCAGAGATTGCCTTTTTTATGCAAAGAATCTAAGAGATTGATACAGCATCTAACAGGGTAGATTCGATTATATATGAGATCCTGGTCACGTGACGTCACTAATCAGTGTGAAATAAGCTAATTACGGATCAAGGTAACAGACTGACCTTCCTACCAATCAAAACCTTGTTCCAGCAGTAACTTAACTCGCTTAAACCATCGAATGAATCTAAATAAGGAAATAAAACAGTATCAACATTCAGTATTCAAATAATTTTAAAACCACACATTAATAAGAACCTCCGAGTGAAAGTAAAGTACGTAATAATACGTCATCCGCTCTGTCTCAGCTATATCGAGTGCCGATGAGGTCTTTAGTTCAATACCAAAGCTCTTCAGGCCGTCTGGGACAGGGAAAGCACAGTTGAGGTTGAGACACAGTTTATATTGATTGGTACACCACCCATCAACATCTGTTGTGATATGAACTGGACTGCTTTAATCAACTTTATTTATGTTACAACACAAATTAGGGTCAGGCCATGCACGTGTGTAACGATACAGTTTGCTTACGTATAGCAGAGGCTTTATCTCACTGTTCAAAGAGATTTGAATCATCACAAACTGTAAACCAGGAATCACCAAATTGTGGTACACGATACAATTAATAATACACATACTATTGTTTATCTTCACTTACAGTCTCACCCTCCACCTACCTACACTCGCCATTATTTTTTCCCTTAAAATAAACAAAACATTGTACCACATATTCTTCAACCATGTCAAAAAACAATTGTATCCTTCGCATTAATAAGTAAGTGTTTAAAATTTAAAATTTGTTACAAGGTTTTATCTCTGTTTGTAATTAAGCCTAAGTGTTTTTTATTTTTTAATTAAACAAAAGTTTGTTTGTTTGTTTTTTGAATTTTGCGCAAAGCTACTCGAGGGCTATCTGCGCTAGCCGTACCTAATTTAGCAGTGTAAGACTAGAGGGAAGGCAGATAGTCATCACCACCCATCGCCAACTCTTGGGCTACTCTTTTACCAACAAATAGTGGGATTGACCGTCACATTATAACGCCCCCACGGCTGAAAAGGCGAACATGTTTGGCGCGACGAGGATGCGAACCCGCGACCCTCAAATTACGAGTCGCACGTCTTAAAACGCTTGGCTATGTCGGGCCAAACAAAAGTTATACGCAAGCCTAAAACGTTTGAGAACCACTGCTGTAAACCATGACACACATCAACTACGGTAAAGATTAGTATTAATGATGCTGTTACATTAATACACGTAAAATCCTATTTCTGTCAGCATCACGCATATTGTAAACCACAACATACACTCACCACATTCTACTCTTGTACATGTAACATCGCAGTAGGTGATCAACTAAAATTATAAATAATAAAGCTAACTTTTTTTGTTCATCCACCCAAGAGTTTGTACCACCTTATTAAAATATTGTTGAAACGTGTTCTATGGTTGGGCAGGTTATTTTGGATAATTTGGTGTAAATAATGCTAGGCCTATCCCATGTAATGATAACGAATTAATTAATTTCTTCAATAACGTTTGCTGAAGGTTGCATTCACTGGTAAGCCTAACTTCACAAACAGAATATAAACTCTGAAACTAAAGTACGGCTAACTTGCTTCTAGAATTTTCTCGCTAACTGATTGATAACAAACCCGCTAACTAAACTGGATGAACAGACAAGGTAAGTCTTATAGTTTCATTCACTATCTGACACTAATTACGAAAAACTCATTACTTGACTAACTCAGTAACTTTAACATTATAATTAATACTTTTATTACTTCTCGTTGCAAGTAGCCTCTACATTCTACAGACACCTTAACTTTAATGGCCAGATAGTTAAGGCACTCAACTCGTAATCTGAGGGCCGCGGATTCGCATCACCTTCGCATTAAACATGCTCGCCTTTTCAGCCGTGGGGGCGTTATAATGTGACGGTCAATTCCACTATTCGTTGGTAAAATAGTAGCCCAAGAGTTGGCGGTGGGTGGTGATGACTAGCGCCCTTCCTTCTTGTCTTTCACTGCTAAAATAGGGACGCCTAGCGCAGATAGCCCTCGTATAGCTTTGTGCGAAACTCAAAACAAACAAACAAAACGTTCAACTAATTTAAACTGTCTTAACAATGATAAACTTAGCTCGAAATAAGCAAAAACGAAACCCGAAACCATTTCCCGACACTTCTCACCCCAATATATCTACCTATACGTATATATATACACACGCATGCTGTCGCGTCGCCACACTTTGAGAACTACTGGGGTCGACAAAAACCAAACTTCTATTAAAATACAGAGCGCGTGTGGAATACACTAAAAACGAGATTGATACGTCATGGTGAAAAATAATATAAAACTTGTTGGGAGTTTCTGTTTCCATCGTGCAGTTGTACTTTGACAATTACGGATGCTAATTTTACTTTAAGATTTCATTGTAGAATTATAATTTTTTACTATTATATCGCTACCCTTTTGTCTGTCTTGAAATTTGTTTGTCCTTGAAACGTAGTAGTAACGAATTTGTTCTGTGTAGACCACACCCAAGAAGGCTTCCTGTAGGATACGTATCGTGTTTATTATTTATAGTTAGGCGCTCCTATTTAGAATAAATAACACATGTAAGCACCTATACTATAGTAAAACAATGCAATTCTTCATTCTTTTAGGATAACACTCAAACACAGCTCTGAAACGCGTCTTAAAAGCTTCGTTTTTAATATATTACATAAAACATGTCAAACTTAATATTATTACAGAAAACACCGAAAAACTACTCGATTTTTCGATTTAGTCCTAAGTCTTACTGATTGAAGTATAACATTTTAACAAAGGCTTACCTGTCTGGTGGGTAAAGATAAAACGTGCCACAAGCCCAGTCTCCTTCTTTTAAGTTACGCTAAAGCTAAAAGAAAACAAAATCAATATGACTAGTAAGATTAGGCCCTTTATCCCTAACTCGCGCAACAACAAAGGAAAATGTTCAGTGAATGATTGGGCAACAAGCGAGGAATAAACAATAATAACAAAAGTCTTTCTACCTACAGAGTAAAACTTTAGGTGTAGAATTCAAACCTATCAGATGGATTTGGAACCGTTAACTAACCTGTCGGGGTTTTCCAGGTTGTTTCTTGATGGAGTTCGGATATTTACAAAGCAGGTTTCTGATTATTCAGAAATCGTGTGGTTACAAGGAAGTCACGTGAGGAATAATAGGAGCAACCTTTCCCAACAGGATTTCGTTTGAAGTACAGTTTTGTTCATATAAGTTGGATATTAATAAAATACGTTTTACTTTCTCTTCTACTAAAGTTTCCCAGTAGATCAACGGTTTCTTAAAGGCTTAAATTATTGAAATTAGGGGTCAGATTCCACATGGTGACACAGCCCAAATAGTTATAAAAGATTAATTTATTACCCCTTACACATGACTGAAAATTGTGTTCTTTTGATGAATATTATGTTGAATGAAACTGTACTTGTATGTAGTTGTGTAGGATACCATGTCCTGATTAAATAACCCCAAAACAAATATTCTTATATTTACAAAGTTACTCAGTCAATAATAGTATAGAAATTAATGTATTGTTATTGGTCAAACGAAGTATATACGTATATAATTCACTAAATAAATCATTCAACAATACTGTGGAAACTAGTGTAGTAATTTGAATAAGCCCAGTATGGCCAGGTGGGTTAACCCCGTCGCACCAAACATGCTCGCCCCTTTTAGCCGTGGGGGCGTTATAATGTTATAGTCAATCCCACTATTCGTTGGTAAAAAAAGTAGCCCAGTAGTTGGCAGTGGGTGCTGATGACTAACTGCCTTCCCTCTAGTCTTACACTGGTAAATTAGGGACGGCTAGCGCAGATAGCCCTCGTGTAGCTTTGCGCGAAATTTAAAAAAAAGTGATAGAAAAACAATATATATATATATTTGCAGGATGAATAATTAAATAATAACATTTACCTGCGGTAGCTCGAGAGATTTAAAACAAAATATTGTGGTATGTTTAATGATACATTTTTTTTCATATGTATGTTGTAACAAACGTAATTCCCCTCTTTTAATCTACGCTCAAGGTTAGATTTTATGATCAAACATTAATGTAAGTTTCATTTCGTTCAAACAAACAACCCCTAATTAAATAAATCATTCTCACAGAAAAATAGTGAGATCATATACAGTTACCTCATTATTAGAATATTTACAACGCTACCTATATCCGTTTCCTTTTTTGCGGTACATGCAAGCGTTACGAACGCTAGGCCTAGGACATGATTCTGTGTACACTCACGCCACGTCCACCTTAGCTAAAATAAAATAAATCTACCTGTTCACAGCAGTTATAAAAATTAACGTAGTATGACGATTTCCTTGACACTTAATTATAGAAAAATAACTGCACATTGCACTGACTCATGCATCCCTATGACAAAGTATTGTAAAAACATCAACTCTTCCATTACCACACTGTACATAAACAATTCTCCCTCTACCAGGAAACACGTGTAATGTTGTGTAATTACTTATGCCTTGCTTATTACTTAGCGTTGTAATCCATAAACACCGTTGTCCCACTAGGGACACTATTAAATAAATGAAATAATCATTCGTACATTTATTTCCAAAAATTGCAAATAAATATGAAAGATTTGTTTTTTTATTTAAAACAATGTTTCATACCTATTTCTTGGAACATTTTATTAATATCACTTTTCGAAGGTAAAACGATGGTTGTACAATGTGAATTAGTGAGTAAGGTGGACATATATCTGTATTCATGTCAATGAAAAGGTTAGAATATTTGGAAACAAAATATATAAGCTGAAGTGCCCTTCCTTTGCCCGAGGTATGAACTTTAAGCAATGTGTAGATGGATGTTATGATAAATTATACAAATACCCTGCTAACCAATTCATTTATAACGTATTATTACAGTTCTCAGTTATCACCTCACCAAAAGTTTTGTATAAATTTTAAAAACTCAATATGTATGTACTTAAAACATAGGACATGCGACTGTTAGGGTGACTTTGTATGAAGAGGGAGCAGAAATTATAGTGACTGTAGGGATGCGTTCTGTTACTAATTTTCAACGTTCAATTTTTAATATCCTTCTCCAGTGTTTCACGTGATTAATTAATAGATGGACATTGGCTGAAGTTGAAAGGTCACGAGTTAAAGTAAAAAGTTGAGAAAAATTAAGAAAATGGCTTTTGATATTAGTCTCATGATGGTTGTTGGAGAAGAAACTTCAGATGAGTTTACGTATTATTGCAATAGTAGTGGTCATTCTTTCACTGCATTTCTCCATAGAAAAGGCTAGCGTACGCCCTGAAATATATAAGACGTTTGTGTGCCCTCTCCCATACTGTGTGTATGTTTTCATAGAATATTTAATTTCTTTTTGGCCCCCCGCTAGTACAGCGGTATGTCTCCGGATTTACAACGCTAAAATCAGGGGTTCGATTCCCCTCGGTGGGCTGAGCAGATCGCCCTTTGTGGCTTTGCTATAAGAACACATAATTTCTTTTCCGGTGTGAGGACATGACGCCATCTATGAATATAATTAACGTAAACGTACGTGAAAAAATAAACACCCAACAACAACAATGGGGGTCGAAAAAGTTTCAAACTATTATCACACACAAACTTTGTTTGAGAACAGCCCAATGACAAGTAATAACAATAATAAATAGTAAAAGGATTAGGACTCCCCCCCCGTAACATACTCCTTCTACTAAACTATCGTCGGACAAAATTTGGTTGAAATTGGCCCAGCAACCTAATAGTAGTTAAATAACAGCTACACACATTTTTGTACTTTGTGTTTTGTGTGTTTATAGCGTTATAAGCCTTTAAACTTAACCTTTAACTAACTGGAGTGTTGTAGGTAAGAACGTTTATAACGAATTACTTAATCGCAAATTATTAATTGTGACAATAATCGAATGTTTGTTCGTCAGATAGAGAGTTTTATTGTATTAAATAATAGTTTTTGGTTTCAGTTTTGTTAATTTCATGTTTGAACGTAACAGTGGCGGCGCCAGAAATGAGCCCAGCCCCCCAATATTGTTACCTACATATATTCATAAAATATGGAAAACACAATCGTCGTTGTTGCTTAACAATTAACATCAAAGAGTATGTCTCTTTGATCTGTAGTTGAGATCTGTAGAACTCAACGTCTTCATTAAAACGGAAGTATGTGTCATGCGTCCCATAGCAACGTACTGAATGCACTGAAACTCATGCGTTGTATTGCCGCTCTCTGTGTAATGCCATTCTATCTTGAGCTTTGACGAAGATTAGACAACCACGTTGATTTCAAGTTACAACATATCATCAGGGATTTTACTTGATAAACCAAAGGTTTCACAGGTATTTACCCATTAATTTCATTTATCTTTTATTAAAAAGTAAAACATAGCATGCATGTATAAGTGTATTGTGTATAGGTCAAAACTATGAAGCATTTAGCCAGTGTTGTGTCCTCTGTGAGATCATTTTGCATTGTGTATCAGTCATCCGAAATTTGCTTCCAATCACCAGAACAGGCACATTGTTTTGAAGTAATATTGACTATAAACACAACATGATGAAAGACATTTACCCTGATAGTGACCTTACTTTTCCTCAGAGTGTATTAACTTCACATGGGATAATTCGTTTCTCCTATGTAAACTATGTCTTTATGTTATATTTCTTTTGATTTGTAGCTTTACTCTTAATGGTATATGTTCAATCTAAGCTGATCTTGATTTTCTTTATTATTATGTATTACCTTGGGTGGAATTTAGGTGAGCTTCCTCTTTTACATATACGCATATTTTAATAAACAGATTATTTCTAATTTGTAATAATGAATTATTAATCAGAGTACGAGTTTCCAATGAAAACTGCATTGAAACGCAGTTAAAATAGCACACCTTTCTGAAGGTGTACCTTGGTATTTACATTATTATAATTTACCATCTATACTTCATATTGATGGCATTTTGGGAAGCCCCTTCACAGTTTACCTCAGCCCCCACAACGAAAATATCCTGGCGCCGCCACTGGAACGTAAACATTTTTGTTCCAATGAAATAGCTTGTTAGAGAATCATTAGTAGGACGGATCCATTAAAATTTGGCAGTATTATATAATTGTCAGTAATTTTTATCATTCAAAGTGAAAATAAACTTTATTCATATGTAAAGACTTTTGTTCCAGTTTGTTAGAACAGGTCTTCGTTGGACCAATTTAGTTAGCCAAGTGAACTAAAATCGTTTTACTACTTCCTTTAGAACAAAGTCCTGAGATGTGCAAACTGGATACCTTATTTGTTTTACTACTTTTAGGATGCAAAGTCCTGAATTGTGCAAAATATCTCATTTGTTTTACCTACGTTAAGATAAGAATTATGGTAATACAACTGGTCTCCAAGTACCGAGACATACTTCAGCAGAAAGACCTCATCAAAGAATATTTCAGAAGGAAGACTTCAGAAATAAGACCTCATCAAGACATAGTTCAGAAGGAAGACTTCAGAAATAAGACCTCATCAAGACATAGTTCAGAAGGAAGACTTCAGAAATAAGACCTCATCAAGACATAATTCAGAAGGAAGACTTCAGAAATAAGACCTCATCAAGACATAGTTCAGAAGGAAACTCTTATCAAGGCATGCTTCAGAAGAAAGATTTTATCAAGACATACCTCAGAAGGAAAACATTATCATACTTTGGAAGGAAAACTTTTAATTTTACATTCAGAATTACGCCAGGTGTAGACGAATGACGTCATTTAAACATGTCAGTGACAAAAGGGGAAAAGGGAATTTGTGTTAAGTACTTAATAGCCTATACTTTTACTGTGTTAAGTACTTAATAGCCTATACTTTTACTGTGTTAAGTACTTAATAGCCTATACTTTTACAACACAAATAAAAATACCCAGCCGTACAGTAAATAAAACATTCCTCATTCAAATTCCAATAAATGAATAAATAATGTAACATTATTATCACACAAATGAAATGCAATAAGAGTTATTGTTTATTACTATTAATTATCCGTGACATAGCGATTCATAGAATGGTTCAGAGTTGTTGTTGTTTGCAAGTACACACGTTTAGCGCATTGCTCAACATCTTGAAAGATTTGTGATATAATCACAGCCACGGATATTGAGTATTTCCTCTCGTTTGGTTTTGAAAAATTAATTTCAAAAAGTTTAGTAAAGACAGGGATATATCATCAACATTCAGTTTGTCTTTTGTTGTATACGTACATAAAACTAAATTATACTCGTAGATTAGGCTTAGATAAATTACGAAATAAAAAACAACTTAGATTTAACAGTTTGACTTGGTTTTCTCACAGGACTAACTGTATTTATTTCACACAAAGTGAACACGACAATTCTTGCAGTTCATAATTTCCATCAAAGACAAAACAAAATGTCTGAAACGTTTATTAGAACACATAGTTAACATGAGAACACTTCGAGTGTTTCGTTTCTATCAAAAACAAAACATAATGTCTGAAACGTTTATTAGAACACATAACTAACATGAGAACACTTCGAGTTTCTCGTTTCCATCAGAAAACAAAACATAATGTCTGAAACGTTTATTAGAATTAGGTGTATAAACTTATCTTGGTTTAATTAGTTAATTTAGTTATCTAGTTAAAAGTTGGATCAGTGGTGCATAGAAGCGTGTCATAGTTTAATTAACTGTAGTTAAAAGCTAAAACAGTTCTCTAACAGTCATTTATAGTTTCATTAACTAATTAAAAAGTGAGTCACTTTTGTATCAAAGTTACTCCGTGTTTAAAACACACCAATAAACATTGAAACGTGTTTTATTTGCTGGTTATAAAAAAATACTGAAAGGGTAAATTCCATCAGCAAAATAAGTGTGTGTGTTTTCTTATAGGAAAGCCACATGGGGTTATCTACTGAACCCACGTAAGGGAATCGAACCCCTCATTTTACGTTGTAAATCCGAAGACATACCGCTGTACTAGTAGGGTGCAGAAAACAAGTAGATAGTTTAATAAACTCAACAATAAACATACGTTCTTGAAATTAATAAAAAATAAAATAATGATACAACCCGTACTACAACAGTTATAAATCTTAGACCATTTACATTTATAACACATAAGTCGATCTAATAAGAATAGATCTACTTCGAAATATTATAAATGAAGCGTGTTTCGTAATATGAGGGCGTACAAACTTAACTTAATAAATTTTCATCTTATCCGACAACAAATAATTCATTTAGCTTTGTGTGAACTTCTACGAAAATTAACCAGAAGTTGGTTCATTTCCTATTGTTCAATTTGATTTTCGTGACATTATTTCTAAATGTAGAAGATAAAATTAATTGTTGGTTAATAAATGACAACAGTAAATTAAATTCTCAGTTTGGAAATAATGTTGCATGTTTTAAATATCAACTGGGAAGTTAACCTTGTCTATGCTGGTGGCGACACCTGTGTGTGTGTGTGTGTACACAACACAGGAGTGTCTTTGGTCATATACTTGTGTTGAACAAACCCGGATTAAACCTGAACAAGAATCAAGGTTACAAAGCAGCTGTCGTCACTTCAAATTTTATATTAGGGTTATTTAATGAAATCAAAATATAAAAACTTGTGAGCTAAGCCTAACATTTGTAAGCCTGTTTATTATACGGCTTTTATTTCTCCTTCATTTTTTTTTTGTGCAAAATTTCAAGAAGAGTGACAGATGAAAGTGAACTTTCTTGGAACATAAATTAAATTATACAGAGTTTAAGATTTGTCTTTTATTTTTTGTTTCTTTATAAATTAAATATACGGTCCACGAAGTTCGTTAGCGACGACAAGGAGAGGCTTAGTGTTGGCCTTTCTTCAGTGTGTTCGCAATTTTTTTGACTGATGTACACTAGCCTCCCGGGTTCGAGGTTAAAATCGTTCAGAAAATTCTCAATCGTATTAATGACGCTATGGTCAAGACTAGATTGACGACTTAGAATTTCTAGACTGTGGAGGTGACCGAAAACAGACTGCGGCATGTCCAGGTAATTGCAACATTTTTATAGTCGGTTCCGAGTACCCAGTAGTTTAGTGTAGGCCTCATGATATCTGTAATAAGACAGAATATATAAATATTTTAAACATCAATTGAACTGAAGGAAATGTAATAATAATACAATTGATAGCCTTGGTAGAAAGTGACCTCACCAACGGCACCTATCGCCAATACTTAGCTGTCACTGCTAAATTAAAGATGACTCTATTCAAGTATCCCTTGTATTGTTTTCCATAAAAATTATAAACAAAGTTTCATAAATTAGAGAGGGTTTTATTTCAGACTTTAGTTTTGAAGAAATTCCACCATATTATTATGATTTTAATTTTCAGTTTCTTTACTAAAATTTATATGAATATCTACAACTGGTGGCGCAATGGTTGATGATGAAGTGTTCCTCCAATTTTGGCATAGCCTGATGGTTAGGGTCATGAGTTCGAGTCCCATCACCGAACCCGTTCGCATCTTTTAGTCGTGGAAGTGTTATAACGTGAAGTTCACTCCCACTGTTCGTGAGTAAAAGAAAGCTCGTGAGTTGGAGGAAAGTGTTAAATAGTCTACAGTTCCAAAGTAGAGACATCTACCATAAATATTTCTCAAAGCAGTTCTTTGCGAAATTTAGCAAAGAAGTGGCGAATCGTGGACAGGTAGTTAGGGCGCTCATAATCTGAGGGTCGTGAGTTCGAATCTCCGTCACGCCACAAATGATCTCCCTTTCAGGCGTAGGAGCGTTATAACATCACGATCAAGCCCACTATTCGTTGGGGAAAAGGGTTGTCCAAGAGATGGCGGTGGGTGGTAATAATTAGCTGCTTTCCCTCTAGTCTTACATAGCTAAATTAGGGACGCCTAGCGCAGATAGCCCTTATGTAGCTTTGCACGAAACTGAAAACAAACCACAAAGAAATTGTGTTTTTATTTTGTTCACACACTGAGCTGCGTTTAGATAAATATCGGATAAGCCTAAAACATAAGCTTCATAACCGAAGTCAACAATATTCCCTTGAGCGAAACGCTCTAAGTTTTACCTTAAACACCTAAATTTCACAATAACAACTGACAGGAGTCAACAATTCACCCCTTATCGAAACGTTTCTACTAAGAGTAACACACCTAGACTTCACAATAACAACTGACTGGAGTCAACAATATTTTCTTAATTAAAATTTAATATTAAAAAATTAACTATTTGGACGTATCATGTTAAACAATCGAATGCATTACAGCAAGTAACTGATAATCCAACATATATTCCATGCGATATTCTGTCGATTGACCGATTATACAGAACATCATACAAAGAAAACCTAAAATGTTACTAAGAAACAAGCCTTGCACCTGGAAGAGGAAGTTCTTAGGTTTCGGGTAACAAGATAGCACTTAAAGGTATTAGTATTCATATGATGTATTTAGGCTACTTAAAAATTTAAATTCAAGTGGTCGGGTCGGTAAATATACAGAAAAATTTGTGCATCCAAGAATCCTCTTATAGTAAAGAAAAGGATGAACTAGATTACTGTAAGGACCCCTTCAGCCCTGAAACAAGCGACTTCAAGCGGAAAAAATTTGAGTTACTAATTAGTTACGCCTTAAAGTGAACGACCTGGTTTTGTTTCGAAGAAGAGAACATTCACATAGACTTCTTTCGTTTTCCATTTTGTACATAAAATATTAATTAATATAGCTGACCAAAAGATGGCACTTGTAAATTTCTTTGTCGGTATACCTTAAAAGCATAAATTTACTCAACTGTCGAACGCAGGTATCGAAACTCGATTTTTAGATTTACAAGCTCGCTGATTTACCGGAGTGGGTTTTGTAAAAGCCGAGATTATGTTATTGTTGTTACTTGTACGTGTTTGTTCATTTCACTATTTGTCACCAAAGGTAATCTGTGCGCTGTTCAT
Organism: Tachypleus tridentatus; assembly: GCF_004210375.1. Classification (NCBI taxonomy): domain Eukaryota; kingdom Metazoa; phylum Arthropoda; class Merostomata; order Xiphosura; family Limulidae; genus Tachypleus; species Tachypleus tridentatus. The sequence goes on from NC_134828.1 coordinate 13,997,719, forward strand.
TACAAAACCCTATTTGCAGCATGAAGAGCCTTCAAATTTGTCTTCGAGCCAAACATGAGTTTGTTTTTGTTTATTTGAATTTCGCGCAAAGCTACTCGAGGGCTATCTGCGCTAGCCGTCCCTAATTTAGCAGTGTAAGACTAGAGGGAAGGCAGATAGTCATCACCACCCATCGCCAACTCTTGGGCTACTCTTTTACCAACAAATAGTGGGATTGACCGTAACATTATAACGCCCCCACGGCTGGGAGGGCGAGCATGTTTGGCGCGACGGGGATGCGAACCCGCGACTTTGAGATTACGAGTCAAACGCCTTAACCCCCCTGGCCATGCCGGACCCCGAAAAGGGAGAGGCGATACTTCCACTGCAAATCGTTTCGAAATGCGCTTTCTTTCATGTCACGTAAATGACATTTAACTTAATAATTTATAAACATACATATTAGATCCCCCATACCACTAACATAAACTCAAAGTAATCATGGTAAGATGAAAACGAAAATGATTTCGGCTTTAAAATTCATACAGGGATACGTTTTCGTTTTATGGCCAGTGCAAATCTAAAGAGTAATCTATCTGTGATTTGTGGATCACGGAGAATCGAGCTCAGATTTTATTTCTGTAAGTTCGTACATTTACAGTTGATACACCCAAAACGTCTGACAAAATACATATTGACTTATGGCTTTTAATTTAAAATAATCGTTAGACTTTGGTGAGCTTCACAGTTAGGCTTACCGTAGTTCTGAGTTTGTTTTCTAATCAGTGACTTGTACAAATGACACCTTTAAAATGTAACAAAGGGGTACTTCAATTGAAATATCCAGTTGACCTGAATGTTAGAAAAAAATTCTACATACAGCCGTTCTTGAATGGAGCTACATTTAATTAGCACGTGTGGTTTTATCAAGCCTTTATATATTTATTTCGCTTCACTTTGTAAGTGTAAAAGCTTAGATCCTATGCATAATTATAGTATAGCTATTGGTGACATGGATAGTTCCCATGACACTAGAGTGAATTGTCACGCCCATTTCTGTATACTGTCAGTACGAGTTCATACATAAACATTCATTTCTGCAATTTTGCTTAGTTTCAAACAAACACAATGGGTTATCTGTGCTGTATCTACCCCAGGTATCGAAGCCAGGGTTTTACTGTAATAAGCCTTCAGACTTTCCATTGAGGAGGGGTAATAAAACGTTTATCCGTAAAGGTATGGTAGTTCGCTTGATTTATCCACTTTGTATTGGTAAGTCAGATTTAGAAAAATTGATGGTTGATATGAAGTAATAACAAATTCATTTATTAGGAGATTCGCAAGGCCTGAACACAAACAGCCAAGTGAGCAGTTTTAGCCAGAAAAAACAAATCTACTACCTGATATGTTCATACTGGTATTACATTACATGTAGATCGGTATTATATGAGGAGTCTTCGTTTTGTAAAGAGATCTTACTTGTTTACATATTACGTCACATTAGTCACATCTGTCTCAGATAGTCTACTGTTTGTTCGTATGAATTTCGCGCAAAGCTACACTAGAACTATCTGCGCTAGTCGTCCCAAATTTAGCAGTGTAAGACTAGAGGGAATGCAGCTACTTATATCACCACCCGCCGCCAACTCTTGTGACACTATTTTACCAACGAATAGTGGGACTGATCTTCACATTATAACCCTCAGATTACGAATCGAGTGGCTTGACCACCTGGCAATGCTAGGCCAAACAATCTGCTGTGGTATTGTTTCGTATTATATTTTATTCCAACAACAACTTACTAAAGGGGCGTTTCAAAGCCATCTTAGCTGGTTCTCCTGACGGAATTTCTAATTCTCTCGAAATCTTGCCCAACACAGGAAGCCTGAAACGACAAAAAAGGTAACTTATTATTTGAAAATGTTTCTGTCATTAAAGCTACTCGGAAAAACACTTGTTTTAATGGTAGGTATAACTGCTTGTTCCCGCTGTTAGATCTGAGGCCTTTCTGGATTCTCTTACAGTTGGGGGCCCGGCATGGCCTAGCGCGTTAAGGCGTGCGCTTCGTAATCTGAGAGTTGCTGGTTCGCGCCCGAGTCGCGCCAAACATGCTCGCCCTCCCAGCCGTGGGGGCGTTATAATGTGACGGTCAATCCCACTATTCGTTGGTAAAAGAGTAGCCCAAGAGTTGGCGGTGGGTGGTGATGACTAGCTGCCTTTCCTCTAGTCTTACACTGCTAAATTAGGGACGACTAGCACAGATAGCCCTCGAGTAGCTTTGTGCGAAATTCCAAAACAAACAAACAAACAAACAAACAAACAAAACTCCTACAGTTCTACAAATATTTACTAATACTTAACATCCATAAAAAAAATGATTTCATTGACATTTTAGGTTAAAAATAAGCTGTCATCACAGCATTACATCACAGAGTAGATTTTATTTAAGTATTTCTTAGTAGACGCAGTTATCGATCGAAGTGTCTTGCTTATCTGTTGCAACAAGCCCGGCACGGCCAAGCGTGTTAAAGCGTTCAACTCGTAATCCGAGGGTCGCGGATTCCAATCCCGTTGCACCAAACATGCTCGCCCTTTCAGCCGTGGGGGCGTTATAATGTTCGGTCAATCCCACTATTCGTTGGTGAAAGAGTAGCCCAAGAGTTGGCGGTGGGTGGTGATGACTAGCTGCCTTCCCTCTAATCTCACACTACTAAATTTCGGACGGCTAGCGCAGATAGCCCTCGTGTAGCTTTGCGCGAAATTCAAAAACAAACAAACAAATCTGTTGTAACACTCATGAGATCCTTACTAAGGAAAAACAAATAAGTTTTTATAAATTGTTTTCTGTTTGTTTACTGTTTACGATTATTCCTTTTTGTTTCTAATTTTTACTGGTTTAATCTGAAGCATGTGATTAATGCGGAACTTTCAGTTGTTTTATTTATTGTACAGCTATAAAAATACAGCCTAGTTATACACAGTCGTTACCATATATAGAATAAGCACGGTAACTTAACTGTCATTTATTCATAAAAAATACGCAGAGACCTCTAGCTTTGTTCTTAATTCAGTTAACTAATTAATTAATTTCAAATGTGGCATAAAACAACAATTAAATCACGAGATGTAAAAAATATGTAAAACGAAATAACAGTTTGTATTATTATACATTTATATTAAGGTTTACTCAAAACTGAAATTGTTTATTCTGAACGGCACCTTATGCGCACGTGGGTTAAACTGCTAGGTCAAAGAATATTTCGTGGTATTGAACGTACTGAAACAAGGCTTCTACCACAAGGTCAACCGGAAACTGAATATGTAAATCTGTGTGTTTCTTTGTAACTAAACAGAAACTTATAAAATGGACTATATGTATTATGCCCACCACAGGTATCGAAACACAGTTTTTAGCGTTATATGTCTCCACTTTTGCCTCTGAGCCACTGGAGGGGCGATATAAAGAATGATAAAAGTAAATGGGCTATCTGTGCTGTGCCTACCAGTAGTATCGAAACTCGGATTTTAGTGCTATAAGCCTTTAATATTACCGCTGAGCCACTGGAGGGTGATTATCAAAATAAAAATCATAAAAGCAAATAAAGAGACAGTTTAAGACTTTTGGTATAAAAACAAGTCTACAGAGTTCGACGACGTTTAGAAATCCACATGAAATAACAGAAAGACAAATACAAATGATATATTTGTTTTTAAAAGGCCCGGTATAGCTAGGTGTGGCAAAGGAAAGAATGTGGTTTCATGGATATGTACCAACTTGTCTTCTGGGAGATTAACTCAATTAACTCTTTAGCTTTAGGCCCAGCATGGCCAGGTGGTTAAGGCGCTCGACTCGTAATCTGTAGGGCGCGGGTTCGAATCCCCATCACACCAAACGTGCTCGCCCTTTCAGCCGTGGGGGCGTTATAATGTTACGGTCAATCCCACTATTCGTTGGTAAAAGTGTAGCCCAAGATTTGGCGGTGGGTGTTGATGATTTTCCTTTGTCTCACACTACTAAATTAGGGACGGCTAGCGCAGTCAGCTCTCGTATAGCTTCGCGCAAAATTCCACAAACAATTGTTTAAACAATAAGTTTTTTAATTTTATATTAAGATAACTTTAAAAGTTGGTAAAGTTTGATAATCTAAAGTTAGTCAGTAAAACACAAATAAAGATTTCAAGTTGTTCATACGTTTTCTTTTGCAAGTTTTAATTATCATGGGGGTAGTTAAAAATATCAGAAAAACAGCGATCAACAAAATAAAAATTAATAAAAATAATTAGGCTTGTTAAAATAGTTTTGTTGTTTTATCAAGACTTAGATCTGTGAAATGCTAAAAATATAAAATATCCAAACGTTCCAAAAAATAAAAAGAGCAAGTTTGTCTTTTTTTTTTTTTTTTTTCGTGTTGAAATCAGAAGCTTGAACATATAATGTAACACTGAGGACAACAAGATAGCCATAACTGTGGTCTTCTTTGGGCTTCATCGAAAAGTTTTAGGTCAAAATCCAGACGATGATAAAAATAGAAAATAAAATACGGATCTAAAACATCCGTTAAATAATTGAACGCAAGGAAAATAAATTGTGCTGTTATAACTTATATTAAAGTCCGTTCACTTTACTTTGATTGAAATTAGCAATCAAGAGCACCATTACAAACTGAATTGTGAGTTAGAATCTGCATAAAACTGTGGTATTGCTTCTGTTAGAACCTTCACAACATTCAAATCTTTGTCTTAAAGATTCTTATAAAACTGAGAGGGTATTAGAATGTCTCCAAAAGTCTACTATATTTCAAAATATTAAAAAAAACAGCTGCTTTGTCTGACATCTAATTAGATAACAAGAGACCATTAAAAGGCAAAAAATAGGTCAGATGATGAGGTATTGTTGTTGGAACTTTGAATTCCATTTTTTTTCCAGAGTGGTTTCACACAAAAGCGATAAAAGAGTGATGTTACTTTATCGATTTTCTAGCACTCTGTAGGTGGCACTAGTAGTCTCAGTGAACACGTGCCATTTTTTTCACGATTACCGAGGAATACAATGAAAGATATTGTGAGCCAAGATGATTTTAATTCCGCTGTTAAGCCTAAATTACTTCAAGGTAGATTGCTGCTACTGGATAGTAACAAAACAGACATTTCTTTTTAAGTGAATCATTTAGCGTATTTAGAATATGATACGATAAGTGTCAGTCTTCTAAATTTGCATAACAGTTTCACAGCACGAGCGGCTGAAAACAAAAATCAGTTTTTTCTTAACTTACGCACCCCAGAACACAGTCACTTTTTAGCTCAAATACTTGTCATGTAAAAGTGAAAAATAATGAATTTGACCTGTCGTTTGAAAGGAACTTAAATCGTATGAAGGAGTAGATTTACTGTCGCACAGCGTCCTCTTTCGTTGGTACGTTGAAACAAACGTAATTGTTCTGTTATAATAAAATATTAATTCATATATATGTGTTTGTTATTTGAAGAAATGCTATTATAAATTACAAGAATATAGAATATTTATGAGATTTTAGTTACACTGGTGAAATATCAGGGTGCCTCTTGAATATTCACAATTCATTATAAACTGATTGAACAAACCTTGGACATTTTTCCTCGTTGTATTTCTGAATATTTTATCAAATGATGTCAAAAAAAAATCTGTGGGTTTATAGTTGACTGGAAAAAAAATTAATTTCTCCCAACAGATTAAAATATACATTGTTTCATAATAAGTAAAATGAATATTTAGTCATAGAAAAAAAAACAGTTGTACAAACCGATCGTTACAGGTCTGAGTATCATTCGATGCATAACTCATTCGTTTGTTTTATGGCTAGAATGATTGATCTGTTTCATAAAGTTTAATACGATGATCATCGATCATTTTGAATCCAATATCAGCAAATATGGCAAAACTAAGAAGAAGAGGTAATATTGAGATTAAAGTACCTTTTATTACGAACAAAATGTCTACGTGTATTCTTCATTTCGCGGGTAATTTGTGAACGACTTAAAAACCCGATCTGTAAGTCATGTGACACACAAAATTACGTTATTACTTAATATAATTAGATAATTAATTATTTAAAAGTTTGTCTCTGTGTTCAGAGATAAACTTTCGTGTTCAAACAAAATTATTCTTCGTATCTCTGATTAGAAGCAATTTCCAATTTTATAACTCCGAATTCAATTTCCGTGAGAAAACGCATCTGATTTGACTATTCGAGTAATCATCATAGGCCTAGTTTGTTCGAAGTGTCGGCCCCCCGCTGTTTCAGCAGTAAGTCTTCGGACTTACAACACTAAAATCAGGGGTTCGATTCCCCTCGGTGAACTTCGCAGATAGCCCGATGTGGCTTTGATATAACAAAACACACACACACTTTAACATATAAAATGTAATTCAACATAATATTTTTACTTACCCTGCGATAGTGCTACCCGTTTGGGATAGGTAAAATCGCCCATTTGGTGCACGTGAAACATAGCGTTGAAGACAAGTACCTGACGTTAAGTGTGACTGGATGACATACCACTTCCCCAAGAACTGCAACAATCATAAATAGAATCAATTATCGGTTTGCTCTACTGAAAATAAAAGCATAACACACTTAACTATGCTATAATCTTTGACACTGAAGAACGTACTGAAGCCGGGCTTCGTGTAAAGTACAATAATTGAGACAAACTATCTAAGTTCTAAAGTTATAATATTTACCGTATCTGACCAGTTTTCGGGTCTTGTTATTGTTTTTTAACAATAGTAATCTTAACGATTATTTTAACAAATTAATATGCATACATTTTCAATAAGATCTTAAAACGTGTCTCGAGGACACTGCATAGCAAAAAGGTTGAATATTTTGGAAAGTCAGTTAAAAGATGCTTTGCAAAGTCATTTAACAAAGTTCGGAATTTTATCGGATAATCAACATGGGTTTCATTAAGGGAAAATCTTGCCTCACAGATCTTTTGACGTGCTTTGAAAATATTACTGTATATTTACACGAGGTTGAAGGTGTAGATTTGGTCTATCTGTATTTTCAGAAAGCATTAAACATGTTGTCACATAAAAGGCTTACAAGAAAAAATGTCTTTGCAGGTATGAGGAACAAGTTATCAAATTGGATATAAAAAAGTTGTTGGATGGAAGAAAGCAAAAGGTTGTTATAAACTGAATTCAGGCAAACTGGATTAATGTCACAAGTAGAGTACCTCAGTCCTCAGTCTTAACTTTGTTTGTTTGGTTAGTTTGTTTTGAATTTCGCGCAAAGCTACAGGAGGGTTATCTGCGCTGGCCGTCCATAATTTAACATCGTAAGACTAGAGGAAAGGCAGCTAGTCATCACCACCCACTGCCAGCTCTTGGGCTACTCTTTTACCAACGAATAGTAGCATCGACTGTCACATTATAATGACCCACGGCTGAAAGGGCGAGCATGTTTGGTGTGACAAAGATTCAAACCCACGACCCTCGGATTACGAGTCGAGTTCCTTAACCATCTGGCCATGCTGGGCCCTCAGTCTTAGGACCTTTGCTGTTTTTGGTTTACATCGATGATAATGGAGAAGAAATGGTCTACAAATTACCTAAATTTGCTGATGATATCAAGGTCTTGGATGTTGCTGACTGTGAAGAGGATGCTGCTGATTTACAAAAGGATTTAGGTTACTTAGTAAAGTTGGACAAGTAAATGGCAGAGGGTTTAAATTATGATAAGTGCAAGATATTGCATGTCGGTTATCATAATTTGAATTATATGTATAATTTGGATGGGAATAACATTAATAGTGTCGTGAAAAAAGAGGATCATGACGTAATAATTGGTCAGTCTCTGAAGCCATCCAATCAGTATGGTGTTGTTAGTTGTTGGATAAATAGGATTTTAGGTTGTATCTACAGAAATGTTGAATACAAGTCTAAATAGGTTATAATTTGATTGTGCAGGTCACTGGTTTCGCCACATTTGGAATATTGTGTTCAGTTCTGGACTCCTTACCTTAGGAAAGACATTGAATTGTTAGAAAGGGTTCAGAGGAAGATTACTAAAATGGTACCTTGGATGGAAGGGTTGTCATATGAAGAGAGATTAAGATTTTTAAAATTGCTTTCTCTTGGAAAAGAAGTGACAGAGGGAATCTTGTCGAAGTGTTTAAGATTGTAAAAGTAATTGATAATGTTGATATATCAGCATTTTTCAAACTTAACAGCGAGGATTATAGAACTAGGTCTCACAAATCTAGATTTAGACAAGGAAGAAGCCACCTTCAGCTGAAACAAATTTATTTTTCAAATGGAGTTGCCTTCGGATATTGTGAAAGCAGTAAATTTGAGTGATTTTAAAACAAAACTAGATTAATATATGAATTATAAGAGCTGACTTTAATTATTTTGTATTTGACTTAGAGCGTGGGACAGCCGAGATAGACCAGCAGGTCACTTGTTGTCCCTAAATATTATGTTATATGTTGTGTTATATATTTAGTATAATATAGTAGAGGTACGTGATGGAATAAATTAATTTTCGTTTTCTATAACATCCTCCCTAGTGTTTAGAAAGTTTTCGAACAATGCACTGCGGAAGTCTCTTTACTGTCATTTCATACGCTACCTTTTAAGTAAATGTGGTAATAGAAAAATTAAAACCATATAGTCAAGTTAAAACACAGGTGTCGTTTTGGAAACACGGTTTTATCATTGACAATCTCTAAATAGGTAAAGAATTATAGAAAACAGACTAAGATATTCATATGGTTACAAAAAAAAATACTTTTCATACGGTGGATGGTATTGACCAGTTACTTTCTCTCTAGTCTATCACATAAAAATTAGGGGCGGTTGGTGCAGATAGTAACCATGGTGATACTTTGTAAGAAATTCAAAAGCAAACAAACAAATATTGCGTTTGCGTAATAGATATTGGTTTAGTTTGCTTTTAATTTCGCGCAAAGCTACACAAGGGCCATCTGCGCTAGTCATCCGTAATTTAGCAGTGTAAGACTAGAGGATAAGTCATCGCGATCCACCGCTAACTCTTGGACTTCTCTTTTACCAACGAATAGTGAGATTGATTGTAACATTATAACACCTCCACAGCTGAAAGGGTGAGCATGTTTGATGTAAAGGGGGATTCAAACCCGCGACCCTCGGATATGAGTCGAGTATCCTAACCACCATGGCGGGCCTGTTAAATATTGACATATAATAAGCAAATAACCTAGTGCTCAGTTGTCCTCGCCACATTCAATGGTTCATGAATTTATAATTAGTGGTGCAACTTTTTTTTTTTTTATTCCTGCCTCTGGTGGGAATTGACATTCAGTCATATTAGCATTACGTCACAGAGTATACTACAATACTTCTCAGAAACATAAAAACACATGGTTTAAAAATACTGTTA